>NW_025227598.1:0-2134 GCF_018294505.1 Triticum aestivum | reverse complement strand
CCCCAAAAAAAGCACACACACCACCCTTGATGTCAGAACCCGGACTATGGGAAAAGTGCTTCAACAACAATGCCTCCAAGAAGGAAATGATGTAGCGAGCTTCGACATCACTACATCCACCCACCAAGGGTACATCGTGGGTTTTCACCCCGAAGAGGGAGTCTGAGTAAACTCTAGATAATGCCTCCAACAGGAAGATGATGTGAAACACTACCATTGACAGGTAAAATCAAAGAAGGTCAGGCCAAGATTTTTCACTACAGAGTTCGAGACCTTGTGCTCGAGGGCATCACAAAACTTGACTCATCTTGTACTGTCGCCCCCACTTTCGATGAAGAAGTCCCTGCTGCAAGCCGGAGCATCTTGCATCGATATGCGTACACACTCACAACCTTAATGTGGACATCACAACAGGACATTACCATGTATACAAGGAGCAGATCAATGCACACGGCAAACATCAACAAGGTGGCCGATGCCGCAAAAAGCCCACTCAAAGGAATCAAACCGTAGCCCCAAATCTTAGACAGTCATTGGAAGCACATACATATACATAAGGCTAGAAGACCTTTCCAAAAAATTAACTCGTGAGCCCTTTGTGTCTTTTTTCTTTTGCATGCGTGCAATTTCTAATAGATAGGTTGCGTAATTTGAACCTGCTCCAACCCAACATGTCCTTGTTCCATTTAAAACAGGAGAAACCTTAAGAAGGACTAGGAGTACTTGTTAACTAAGGGTGTTTAGCATGGTGCCATGGCAAAGCAAGCCAGCGTCGGCCAACCACCTTTGCTAGCTTCCAACAGTAACTTACCTAAAAGGAGCAGCAGACCTGCAAGCCTGCTCAACGATATAATGTCTCATACTCGCCCGTTTTACAATCTCAAACCACCGGCTCTAAATAAGAATGCCAAGTTCCCGGCTGCCGTGACGGCTGCGACCGGAACAGCACGACAGGTAGACGACGGTGAGCGTTTCGGACAAGGCTAGAGAGCGTCTCCTTCCTTGTCCATGAGCAAGCACATACTATCAGTGATAGAGCCGGCCGGCCAGCTATTGATTTGCTCTCTAGCCGCCAGGTTTTGCATCTGATTGGTCAGCATAAGTCGCTTGGTTTTTTAACCGTTTTGTGAATTTAAGGAGATCAACTTGATCGATTCCACAACATTGGAACGTGGCCTTAGTCTTTCTTTTTTTTTTGACAAGGGGTCTCAGTCTCATAACATGCGCTTGGAGGACTAGGTCAGACAATTCCACCACTGGTTCTATTCTTCTCTGTACGAGAGCTATCCCAGCTCAGCCTGGCGAGCAGCAAAAGTCAGAAGCCACAGAAAAATCAGGATAATTTCATGGAGTCATTGACCAAATGACTCCTCTCTGATCCAAGTGAACAGCTTGCCAACCTCAAGAAATAAGCTCAACTTGATAACAGCTATACGGTCTAAGTACGATACAAACCGAATGGGTGGATCATGGATCGATCGACCAAACAACTTGATAACAGCTATATCATGTGCAACTCGGGTCTGTTGTCTCCAACAGGATATACCACCGAATGGATGGATCATGGATCGATTCAAGAACGCATGTGCAGCAGGAACTAGCCAGCAAGAGTGCAAAAATCAACTAATCTAGTATATTCCCATTGGCTCCAACATAATGGAATCAGATGCGCAGGCTCTTGCGTGTTTCCCTCCCATCTGAGCCGACGACCCTGAGACGGCGATCCTATCCATACTTCCATAGTTCCATACACAAACCACACCGCCTATAAGTACCAGCTCCTACCGTTGCTAATTTCCACACCCAAGAAGCACTCTCACAACCATACCACCAAGCTGATAGCAAGCAAGCATTGGCCAATCGATCATGGTGATGCTTCAGCTTTCTGCTGTAGTCCTCCTTGCGCTCATCGCCCCCTCCCTCGCCGGTGACGCCGACATGCTCCAGGACGTCTGCGTCGCCGACTTGGCATCCCGTGAGTCATCATCTTTCTCAAGTTCGTTGTTGCATCTTTTGTGCGGGTTGTTGCTGATGTGGTGTTTCGTCAAAATGAATGGCGGCAGCGATCAAGCTGAATGGGTTCCCATGCAAGGCGGACATCACGGCAGACGACTTCTTCTTTGCCGGACTCAAG
>NW_025227597.1:88390-107659 GCF_018294505.1 Triticum aestivum | reverse complement strand
ACCGTGCCGAAGCAGATGCATGTGAACATCTCTTGAGGAAGAGTAACCCTTCTGATTCTTACAGATAACACATGGACAGATAACAAAACCCCCCTGCTTGTTCGCATTAGCCACTACGAGGAAATCTTTCAAACCCGTAGTGAACTCGCCGGAGAGTCGGTTACCGTACATCCATTGCCGATTCATCTGCATTATTATAATATAAAATATATAATTAACCATCATGCATTTGTTAAACTAACTAGCTACAAACAATATAAATTAAACAATGAACTGCACACATGCATATTTTATCAATGACACACATGCATGAAAGGTTCAAGTTGCTAACCGCGATCGAGGAGGAAAAAATAAATGAGGAACCTCAAGTGTGGCTCCAACACTTCATATCATGTTTGTTTCACCCTCTTAGGGCATTTCATCAAACACCTTGTGTGCATAAGAGGAACCAAAAGCAAACCTACACCCCCTTGTGAAGAGAAGTGGCACCAAATGGCTAAGTGAGCGTGCTGAACTGGTATATATAGGGGAGGAGCTTTAGTCGCGGTTGGCCTGGCCAGCCGCGACTAAAGGCCTTTGCGCACCTTTAGTCGCGGTTGGCCTGGCCAACCGCGACTAAAGCCCCTCACGTGCACCAGCTGGCCACCGAGCGCCCTGGGCCCAGGCCTTTGGTCGCGGTTCGTCTGCCGAACCGCGACTAAAGACTTCATTAGTCGCGGTTCCTACAGTTTCGCGACTAATGGGGCTGGACGGAAGCCTCTTTTTCTACCAGTGTCGGACCGCTGGTTCACCGTTTCGATTGTTGGTTTTTTAAGCAATAAAATAATATATATTTTCAATAAATAGATTAAAAATGTGTAATCACATTTACAAAGTAACCAATGACTACATGTTAATATCTAATTCATATACATAATAATCTCGTCCTCAAACATAGTAATGTAGTAGCATTTACCAAGGTAATTAAACGACATCAAGTAGTAGCAGCAAGCAACATCAAAATCAAGTGTTAACAGAGGTGGAGCCCTGGTGCTCCTGCTCGGCTCCTCTTGATCTGGACTCTGGACTGGAGGAAGGCCTGGTCAATTTAAATGCAGCAGAGGGAGATTGGAGTTGGACGGATAAGTTCGACCAGGCGGCAGCGACCCTTCACCCCAGCTATCAACGAAGGTGGCGCAAGACGGCAGGAGCGTGAGTGGCGACGTGAGCTGGTGGCCTAGTGCTGCCACATGGAGCGGCAAGGGAGAGGTCACATTGTAGTGCGTCGCGGCGCCAAGCAACGGTGGTGGCGGCACCCAATAGGGTTTGTCTATGGACAAAATCAAGGGTCCCAATTCTACCGAAACCCTACCAAAACAGGGGTATTTTTTTTCTTTTTGATTCTACCCTCACATTGTCCGCACGAAAACGAGTTGGTGGGCTTTTCTGAAAAGGACATCAAACCATCTGTTTTTTAACTGCTCGGTTCAACCGGTTTTCTCCGGTTCGATTGCTTGAATGGCCTGACTTGCTTAAAAAACCACTGGGATCACCGATTCCTTTTTCGTTCGGACCGCTGGTCCGGTCCAGTTTTTTAAACTATGATCTAATCTTATCTATGCCCCCTAAACTAATCTATGCTTATCTTCATAAATAATATTAGGGGTTTGTACAGTATTCAACCGACACATCTGCTGAATGTGGACGATCACCCACCGAAGCGATACACACTCTTTTGATGCCTCGAATAGTGCCATGATTTGTGAGTGGTTCGTGAGAGTTGATACAAGACTTTGCTTGGATGATTTCCATGAAAACGTAGTTCCACCAAAAAGGAAAACATATACAGATTGCGACTTACAAGTATGTGGGTCCGACAGGTACCCAACATCAGCATATAGCTTATAAGAGATAAGACTTGATTCCTTCTATAAAATAGGTCAAGATCTTTGGTCCCTTGCAGGTAACGGAAGATATCTGCCATGCCCTTTCAATATCTCTTGGTAGGCTCAAAGCTGTACTTAGCAAGGAAATTGACTGCGAACGCAATGTCCGACCATGTACAACTTGCGAGGTACATGAGTGCTTCAACTGCACTCAGGTAAAGAGACTCTGGTCCCAAAATTTCCTGTTCCTATATCTTAGGCCTGAACGGGTCCTTGTCTGGCTGTAAAGATCTCTCGGTCTTGGGGTCTAAGAAGGATATGTCTGTCTGTCCCAAATCATTCCCACACCTTCTAGGTGTAGGTCGACTAGTGCAGACGTAGACGATATAGTAGGCATAGACGAAGGAAGGCGAGCAGTCGCGTAGGAGACGCTCCCCAAAAACCTAATCGCCCCTCTCACGTACAACCGTGCACCGGATGTGATCACCGGCGGCGACAACAGCGATTGGAACGGTGATGGGGCAATGTGCATGTAGGCATAGCAGATGTGATATGTTCTTTGTGGTCGCTAGGGTTGGCCGACGCCTCCAATATATAGGTGCGGCTAGATGGAGAAATATGGGTTGGACTCACGTCCGAGTCGGCAAGCGCAAGCGCACGAGTGACATAGGTCTGAGCTCGGCTTGGCTCATTCAGAAAATACGACGCGCGCGCGAGGCATGGCGAGGTGGGCTGCGGAGAAGGAGCATGCGGGAACCACTTCTCTTCTTAATCTTCAATAGCATGTGAAAGAGAAATCCTTATAAGGAGGCCAAACTCTTCCTCCACTAAAGAAGTGGTACTAAACTTCCCTTATCATGACACCTACATGCGACCTTCGAGCTTTTCTGAAATTGTTGGATGTGCCTAAAGCCCACCCCATATTTCAACACACCCAGGGGTGAAGCCAGGATTGGGCCAAGCCCAGGGCCCCATTGCTGCTACAGTGTCACTACAGTGTGCATTGTGCTACAATCCTAGTGAAAACTAGCAAGTAGTGCGCGGCGGCACGCCGCACTCCATTGATTTGTTTGAAATTTGCTTTTATGGACTTCTTCAGAATTGTTGTACGTTTTGCATATATGTGTGTTTATAGTGTTCTCGATAGTGATTTCACATTATGGTAGTTAAAACGGATTATGCTGCAAATCCTGAAGCAGAAATGTACAAAACAAGAAAAAACCTTTGCTAGATCAGATTCATTAGAAATAAGAGTTGCTACATTGACGAACACATGTAAATTAAACAAATTTTTTGACGGGAAATTAAACAATATTTCACTGGATGTCATGTACGCAAATTCCTTTGAGAGAACATATCTAGGCCAAGCTGCTAAATATGGACAACTCATTTCTCATCCAAGGGTCCACATAGTTGGATCGCACGATTGCATGATTGCACCTGAAGTGATGATCGTATGCTAGTTGCGCCCGCTGTACTCTGAGGCTGAGCGCATCGCAATATGAGAGAGAGAGAGAGAGAGAGAGGACGAGATGGATCCAGAACATCTTCCCCAAATCATTTCCTCTAGTGAATTGACCGGTCACGACTCCCCTGTCCTCTCTCTTGCGTGCTAGTGCTCGCCGCTGCAGCCGCTCGCCCGTGACCCGATCTGCCGGAGTCACGGGTCATGCCGGTGGCCGGCACCCTGCTTCTCGTTCGTGCTCTTGACCGCCAGAGACTGAGCTCTCCCAGGGGCCGAAGCCAAGACCGCGTGCCTCGCGTGCAATCTCGAGGAGATCCTGGCTCGTGCGGAAGCAGGCGGTCAGCCATGGCCGTCGCTGCAGCAACGGAGCCCGTGCTGGTCCGCCCGCTCGGCAGCTGATGCGGAGGTGGTGGGATTTGCGAAGCCCACGAGGGCGACCTCTGCCGAATCTGGTGCCCACGCGTGGTAGTCGACGCGGCAGGACTTGCGGGGGAGCAGGTGATTTTGGAGCTGGAGGTGGATGGGGGGATGGAGCGCCGTGGACTGTGCGAGGACACTGTCTGATCCTGTGTGCCTACTGCCTAGCGTGAGCGACTTTCCTGGTGCGTAGCTAGATGCACGGCGGGTGAACATCTTCCTCATGGAGTTGTAGACTCGTTTTGCTCTTTGTCCCTGACCGCAGAAGGTGCATCGGTGAGTAGCTTTTGCCTTAGCTCAATTCCTATTCAGTGCAGGCTAAGTTTTGGGAAGTTTTGACTCTGGGCAGTAGTGCGTGCCTGATGCAAGTTGTTCTGCTGATGGGTTTTATGTGTTTTCTTGGGTAATATATACTCCATCCGTAAACAAATATAAGAGCATTTAGATAACTATTTTAGTTGCCTAAACACTTTTACATTTCTTTACAGAGGGAATAACTTTTTATCCAGTGAACTTTCTTCTAGTTGTAGCAGGCGTCCTTGGCTTACCCAAAGGGAAAGGAAATAATAGCTTCAATGAATGTCTAAAGAAAAGAAATTATATTTAAGTACTAATATTAAGGTTGAATATAACATGCCTTCATAAATCACTCCTCACATATTTTAAAGTCAATAGAAATTGTATGGTAATTATGAACACAATTTGTTGGAAAGAACTAAATTAACTGTATAAGGGTATTTTGATTCAAGCAATCCTTCAATTGTTGGTAGTGTTTTTTATTTAAAGAAAATGATCAGCAATTCAGATCATTCATAATATTAATAGAGTGCTGCCCTCCCGTCCTTCAAATCCTAATTTTGTTTCTTTTGGTTGTGTTGTTATTTCTTCCTTCTTTGGCTCTGCATAAGGAAATATGGTGAAAATAAGGGCTAACATAAGATAGTGTCAAGGGGGGTTGACTATCACCACCAGGCGGCAATAAACTATACCGCAAATCATGACAGAGGAAGGAAATCCATATTCTTGTCAGTTATTAACACTGTATGTCTTTGTGTATGACATTTGGCTGGCAAACTCACAGTTCATTATGTCAAATGAGAAATGAGACAAAACACTCTTGTAGCTGACTGCAACATGAGAAATGAAACTATTAGTCTTTCTATACCTTTGTAGACAGAACACTCTTCTAGGTAGTGTCTGAACTCTGTACCTTTGTAGACAGAACACTCTTCTAGGTAGTGTCTAAACGGTCCTAGATAGTGCTTCCCTGCCGATGTGATTTAGCCATAAATTATACATAGTCACACTTAAAAATTGTCCAGGTAGAGTAAAAGCAACACCATAATATATGACAGTGCCGATTCTATCATTGTCTCTAAAGTAATGAGACTCTTTTCATAAAATAAAAACACCGCCTTCCCATATATTATATCTAAGATATTAAAATTCTAAGGCATTGTTTGGTTAGTTCATAAGATGCATATTTCTTTTCTTCCAACATCTTGCTTTCTGGCAAACCAAAGAAGATATAAAATTTGTACCTCAGCCAAAGAGCATCCCATGGTGCTCCACCTGCATGTTCTGAGCAAACACCACTTGAACAGTCTGATTTAGGTCCAAAGAAGATACAAAATATGTACTTCAGCCAAAGAGTACCCCATGGTGCTGCAAATGCGCATGTCCGACCAAACACCACATAACTGGCACATTAAGAAATATTCAAAAGAAAATTTTCCATTCCAGGATAAACATCTCTCTGAAAAACAAAACTGCTCACAACTTGGAGCATGCATGTCTGTCCCGATCTATCATCTCACGCACTTGTTTTTATTCCAGTGAAGAGTCTGTAGTCATACAACAGTGTTTTTAGTTCTGCATGGCAATGCCATCCATCTGCTACCCCTCCTCAATTTGTAAAACAACTACAAAGAAAGTAAGTCAAAAGACCATGTACTCACCATGGTCTCAGGCTATGTGAGGTGTATAGCCCATCATCTTGCAATTCCTTGAGAATAGCCAAGTGCATAATATAAATGAAGTTGCGTACTACCTTTTCTCGAGTCATCCTTCGATTCGAATCCAATTAAGTTGATTTGATGAGGGCATTGTTCATGCTTCCACCTCCTTGGACCTTCAGCGGGAGGCTCCAAATTTTATAATTGGGGACGAACCTAGGGCAGAGCGGATAATACGAATGGAACAAATCAAGAGTGAAGAAAAATACCATGTCATAATTTCTTTTAAAAACTTTCCGTAAGTTCTGACATCATCAGATGCAAACTCGTTCCGTCAGGTGGACTGAAATAAGTTGTTACCGTATTAACGAAAATTATTGGATACAAATCATTGGCTTCATTGCCGACTGAGGTAACATCTCTATCCCCATGGGTGAAAAAACAATACAACAAGGAAAGAAGACATGGTAAAGATAGCATGGTAGTTGGAGGGAAAAAGAAGGAAGGAAGGAAGGGGAGATGGCCATGCCTGCAACATCCACCTCACGTGGATTTGGCCGCTCGTCCGAGGCCTCGCATGTGAGCAGCAGGAGACCAATGCGATATCCTCACCTCAAACTGGTGCTTGCTACTGTGCTCTCCGGTGCGTCGGCTGTAGGCGGCGGACCATCATGGTGCGCCATGACCACCGCACCGAACGTCCTAATGCGGCTTCCCATGACCAGATGCTTCGTCTCCAAAAGCCGCGGAGGCAAGACGGTGCTAGAGCCTGGAGAGAATGGATGCGGTAGTGAGGCAAAAACTGAATTGAGAAGACCAATCTAGGGAAGGACGTGGAAACTGAATGAAGGACCAACATAGCAAGCTACTTATAGGCAAGCAAAAGGAGATGAAAAAAGAACCCACCAGAAAGACCAAGAACACAACGTCTCCATCCATAACATAGAGAGACAACTATACAACAGGCAAACGTGGCCACATGCATGCATGCATGAGCTAAAAACAAAACCAACCCATACATCTCTAGAAGAGCCATGCGTGGTCAACCTAATCTTTTGGCATGAGAAAAAATCAGCCCATACACCTCCTTTTAAGGAAAAACCTTCCAGGAGAATCCACCACACCTATGCAACAATAAACAAAATGTGCTTGAACATTCCAAGCAAAGGAAAAATGGAATCGAACACATCCCAGAAAACTTTCACGCACACGCGTCGCCCCAACAGAGAAGTTAAAAGCCTAGAAGACAACGTGTCCATCAGTAAACTGCCAGTCAACAACATGTGAGGCAGACGTGGCGGCATGCATGGCCCCATGCAGCAATCGCAGGAAATCTAGAAGGCCACCAGAAAATGTGAGACAATAGGTTTTGGGGGAACCGGCACAACCCTCTAGGGGTGGCCTATCACATATATATATAATGAGGTGGTATACAATGTTACAGTATACAGATGTAAATACAGAAGCTATACAGTCTAACACCCTCCCTCAATCTTAGCCACTTCCTAAAGAATCTAGAAGGGTAAGATTGCGCTTGCAAGCCTCAAACTATGGTGAAGGCAATGGCTTGGTGAAGATGTCTGCAAGTTGATCCTTGGAAGAAATAAACTTGATCTGCAGTTGCTTCTGAGAGACACGTTCACGCACAAAGTGATAGTCAACTTCAATGTGTTTCGTTCCAGCATGGAATACCGGATTTGCAGAGAGGTACTCCCTTCGTCCGACAATACTTGTCACCAAAATGAATAAAAAGAGATGTATCTAGAACTAAAATACGTCTAGATACATCCCCTTTCATCCATTTTGATGACAAGTATTTCCGGACGGAGGGAGTATGTAGCACCGATGTTATCACACCAAAGGACAGGAGACTGTGATTGGGATATACCCAACTCCCGGAGCAAAGACTATACCCAGATAATCTCCGAAGTGGCATTGGCCACAGCTTTATACTCAGCTTCAGTACTGCTACGCGAGACAGTGGCCTGTTTCCGAGCACTCCAGGCAATCAGATTAGAGCCAAAGAACACAACATAACCCCCCGTGGATCGCCTGTCATCCGGATTGCCAGCCCAATCTGCATCAGAATATGCTGAGAGACAGCAAGAGGAGGACAGTCGAATATGCAATCCATGAGCCACCGTGAACCGAATGTAGCGCAAGATACGCTTAACAGCAGACCAATGAGTATCACGGGGTGACTGCAGATACTGGCAGACTCGATTAACAGCAAAGGAAATGTCCGGTCGTGTGATCGTCAAGTACTGAAGACCACCAACAATACTCCTGTACTCCGTCGCATCAGAAGAAGACAGAAGCACACCATCAACAGCAGTGAGCTTGTCAGTGGTGGACATGGGTGTAGTCGTCGGTTTGCACTTAAGCATCCCAGCTCGCTGCAACAAATCCAGAGAGTACTTCTTCTGCGTCATAATAAGACCATCAGCCCAAGAAGTAACCTCCACACCAAGGAAGTAGTGAAGCTTCCCAAGGTCCTTGACCGCAAAATCAGCACCAAGTGAGCGAACAAGCGCAGTAGCAGCTGACTGAGAGGAGCTGACCAAAATAATATCATCTACATAGACCAACAAGTACATAGTAACCTCAGGCCTCTGTAGAAGAAACAAAGATGAGTCAGCAGTTGATGATGCAAAACCATGAGCACGAAGGGCCATTGCAAGACGAGCATGCCAAGCACGAGGAGCCTGCTTCAGACCATAAAGTGCCTTGGACAGACGACAGAGATGATCAGGGCGATCCGGATCAGAAAAACCCGGAGGCTGGCGCATATAGACCTCCTCCTCCAACACACCATGAAGGAAGGCATTTTGAACATCAAGCTGACAAAGAAACCAACCTCGAGTAATGGCAAGAGAGGGAAGAAGCCTGATGGTAGTAGGCTTGACCACTGGACTGAAGGTGTCTTCATAGTCAAGACCAATACGCTGTCGAAAACCACGAGCAACAAGACAAGCTTTGTAGCGCTTAATGGACCCATCAGAATGCCTCTTCACTTTGAAAACCCATTTAGAATCAATGACATTAACCCGTGATGGTGGAGGAACAAGAGTCCATGTCTGATTGCGAATGAGAGCTTGATACTCCTGCTCCATGGCCTCTCTCCAATGAGGAATGCGCATAGCAGCTTGATACGTACGTGGCTCGGAGGATGGATCTGCAAGAGCAACAGACATGCATGCAGCTAACCAGGCAACTGTACCATCGTGTCGTTGCTTAGGCTGAAAGATGCCACTCCGGCTGCGCGTATGTGGACGTAGAGTAGCAGCAGGAGCCGACGAAGTCGAGGGTGATGGGGACATCACGGTCGACGAAGAGCCAGACGCCGCCTCAAGAGAGCCGGTACCGGACGGCTCTGGGCTGCATGAGGCCAAAGCCGGCCTGGGCGAAGCCGGCCCCGATGACAGTGGTCCAGAGGCCATGGGCGAAACGAGGGCGGGCGAGGCCGGCCCCGGTGACGACGGCGGGCGAGGCCGGCCCGGTGACGACGGCCCAGACGCCCTGGGCGAGACAGGGGCAGGTGAGGCCGGCCCAGTCGCCGTTGGCGTGACCGGGGTCACGCGGCGCGACTGTGGCGATGACGGCCCAGAAGCCAGAGGCGACGAAGCGGGCGACAGGACCGGGGCAGCGATCGGCCGTGCATGGGCACGGGGACCGAGGCCATGCAGGGGCGCCATGCGATCATCGTGCACAGCTGAAGGTGTCGACGATAAAAGCGATGTCGACGAAGGAGGCGATGGTGCCTCTAAAATCTCCAAACGAGCCCCACGACCAGTGCCTGCATCATGGTTAGGCAACAACAGAGGAGAATATGCAACATCATCAAATTGGTCAGAAGCAACAGAGGATGAATGCATGGGTGATGGTTCGGCAGTGGATACAGGGAGTTTGGCAAAGGGAAATACATGCTCATCAAACACGACATCCCGCGAGATGTAGACACGATTAGTGGGCACATGAAGACATTTGTATCCTTTATGAAGAGAGCTATAACCAAGGAAAACACACTTCTTGGAACGAAACTCGAGCTTGCGCTTGTTATATGGACGGAGATGGGGCCAGCAAGCACACCCAAACACCTTGAGAAAGGTGTAGTCCGGTTGTTCATTAAGAAGAACTTCAATGGGAGTCTTCATGTTCAAAACACGAGTGGGAGTACGATTGATGAGAAAACATGCAGTGGTGAAAGCATCACTTCAAAACCAAAATGGAACAGATGCATGGGCCAAAAGAGTAAGACCAGCTTCAACAATGTGACGGTGCTTACGTTCTACTGAACCATTCTGCTGATGTGTATGTGGACGCTAAACGGTGAGCGATCCCAAGCGACTGAAAGAAGGAGTGGAGGTTGCGATACTCGCCGCCCCAGTCCGACTGAACATGAACAATTTTGTACTTGAGAAGGCGTTCAACATGTTTTTGGAACTGAACAAAAATGTCAAACACATCAGATTTACGTTTAATAAGATAAAGCCAGGTAAAGCGACTATAAGCATCAACGAAACTGATATAATAATTGTGACCACTGACAGAAGTCTGAGCAGGACCCCATACATCTGAAAACACAAGTTCTAAAGGATGTTTCACCTCACGACTGGACTCCGAAAAAGGAAGTTGATGACTCTTTCCTTGCTGACAAGCATCACACACTGCTACATCTTTATTGCTAGACACACTAGGAAGCTCATGACGACGCAAAACATGCCGGACAATAGGTGTGGCCGGGTGACCAAGACGAGCATGCCACTGTGACGGAGATACCCGAACTCCACTGAAAACGCGAGCGACGCCAGGATGCTCCAGACGGTAGAGGCCCTGGCAAAGCCGCCCACTAAGAAGAATGTCCCTCGTGCCCCAATCCTTAATAAAAAGATCAAAAGGGTGAAATTCACAAAGCACATTATTATCACGTGTGAGTTTAGGAACGGAAAGAAGATGGCGTGTCACAGATGGAACTCGAAGAATATTGCGAAGCTGAAGACTCCTATTGGCATGTCTAGTGAGAAGCGATGCTTGACCAATATGAGAGATGTGCATACCTGCTCCATTGGCGGTGTGGATCTTGTCGGAGCCATGATAGGGTTCACGAGTGTGAAGCTTCCCCATCTCGCTTGTCAGGTGCTCTATCGCCCCAGAGTCCTTGTATCAGTGTGGATCGATGGAGTAGGACTGAGTGTGTCCCTGTTGCTTCTGCGGCGCCGGACGATCAACCATGGCGACCTGGCGGGCAAAGTTGCGTGTATCCTTGCCGTCATTGCCAAGACCAAGAAAACTCCGCTGGAAGCGTTTGTGACACTTGGAGGCCCAGTGCCCCTCAATGCCACACAACTGACACACGCGTCGACCACCGGCCCCTGGAAGAGTTGCGGACGCGGGGGGAGCCGAAGATGGTGAGGACGAGGCAGGTGACGGCCCCTTGGAGGAGGTGCAGCCACCGTTAGTGGCGGCGTTTGCCGGGAGGGAGCCGTGGCTGGCCTTGGAGCGTCGCGCCTCGACACGCTGCTCGGTAAGGAGAAGGCGGGAGTAGACCTCATGTGCCGCCATGGGAGTGGAGTTGGCCCGCTCGTTGATGATCTCGACCAAAGCATCATACTCCTCGTCAAGCCCGTTGACAATGAAGGAGTTGAACTCGGAATCAGTGAGCGGCTGTCCAATGGAGGCCAATGTGTCAGCAAGGCCCTTGACCTTGTTGTAGAACTCCGTGGCCGTGGAATCAAGCTTCTCACACTCGCCAAGCTGACGGCAAAGCGCAGAGACACGCGCCTGTGACTGCGCCGCAAACGAGCGCTCGAGGATAGTTCAGGCCTCATGAGACGTCTTAGCGAAGACGGCGAGTCCAGCGACAGCCGGAGAGAGCGACCCCTGGATGGAGGAGAGGTTCGCCTGGTCCTGTCCTGTCCAAACACGGTGAGCCGGATTATAGACCGGACCGTGCACGCTGTCCACTAACGCAGGAGGGCAAGGGAGAGAGCCGTCGACGTAGCCAAGTAGGTAATGACTCCCAAGGAGCGGAAGAACCTGCGCGCGCCAGAAGATGTAATTGTCCGATGACAACTTAATGGTGATGAGATGGCCGAAGTGAAACGGCGGCGGCGGCTGCGATCCCATCGAGGAGACTGGCTGAGGTGCGGCCACCGTGGAGACAGTCAGAGGGGCAACCGGCGTGGGTGCAGGGGGCGCGGCGACCGCGGTCGACGCCGCGAGACCGGCCATCACGGCGGACTCCGCCACCAGCGGCATGGGCGAGACGGCAGCCGCGGTGGAAGAGGCGGACGGGGTGGCGGCGGTGTGCACCGCGAGCACCTGTCCTGGCGACGAGGCGGCCGGTGGGATCGCGAACAAGGAGCCCACGCTCCGCGTCCTGATCGGCGACTGCAGGGAGGCGGCGTCCAACGGCCGGGAGAGGAGCGCCGCGAGGGAGGCTGGCAGAAAGCCGGCGGCGGCGGAACCGGACGCAGCAGCGCACGACATGGTGACGATGCGGCGGCAGGGCGGTGGCGGGCGGTGGCGGCTGCGGTGGTGGTGGCGGCTGTTTTAGGGTTTTGGGCGGAAGCGTACGTAACCTAGCGTGATACCATATGAGACAATAGGTTTTGGGGAAACCGGCACAACCCTCTAGGGGTGGCCTATCACATATATATATATATATAATGAGGTGGTATACAACGTTACAGTATACACATGTAAATACAAAAGCTATACAGTCTAACAGAAAAGCTCACGTGAACTGGACCAAGACATGCATGCGACGCGCAGTCAAACAAATATTAAAGAGAAAACAAAGGAAGACCATGTAGGATGTACTGCACACACAGAGGCAACGTGTCGCTCAAACAGCATAGGTAAATTTTTTTCCAGAAAAACCAGAAAAATGGAACCCTTACGGGCCTAGTCTTCTTAGTATTACACAAAGCACCCAAGACAAAAAAAAGATACAAAGAACTCCCTTAGGACATCTACAATGCGGTGCTAAGGACAGGCGCTAAGGATCTAAATCCTGGCCGTTTTGCTAATCCGCAGAATATTTCCTGGCGCCTTCCAGCCAGCGCTGCCAGAGTTGGCAGCGGGCGCTCTAATGCACCATCAGTTGATTTGACGTGGGATGTTTCTCAGAGCTTTTGATCGTTGGAGGCCAAGGCTCTTATACAAACGCTAGACAATTTTCTTTTATTTTTAATCCTTAAGCGCCTACATAAGCGGCTATGCAATGGAGATGCCCTTATAAAATACCTGTCAAGTGCAACAGCACTAGAAAGAATAGAGTAGTTTTTGCACTGAAAAAAAAGACCTTTTTAAAGAGTTCAAATAAGTTAGTTACCATTTGATGTAAACTCAACCCTCGATTTTTCTTATGTATACCCCTCTGTAAATAAATATAAAGACATTTAATCACTAAAGTAGTAATTTAAATACTCTTATATTTCTTTATAAAGAGAGTAACAAATTACGATCGGATTAGTTGGTTACGGGGCACGCTTACCAGCTACTAGAAGACTAACTTGGAATCGCGTTCAAGTCACGTGCCTGTGAATTTTGCACAAGAGAAAAACCGAGTGGGGACCGCACAAGATGCATGCATGCATGCATAGTTTCTGCACACACAAAAAAAAAAGGCACGCTGTGGATGGTGGACCACGGGCTGGACATCGACAAAAGTGGAGGGACAACATCAACGTGTCTAAGGACGACTGCACGATCGTGATCCAACATCACCTGATGCGTTTGAAACTGTCTCAGAAAACGGGTGTTCGCCAAATACATTTTGCGAAATTTATATGCACCATACTTATCCATGAACCTTTTCCATTTTTAAGAAAACTTATTTGTGAACTCGAACGCCTGGCTTTTGTCATCTACGACGCGTGCACCACACAATGATGCTAGAAAAGATGTGTATATGCGGCTAGTTAACGTATCCATTATAGAAACCAGCTTTAAGAAGAAGAAAATCTAACATTAACCAAGTCGATGAGATAATATTTGTAACACTTTTCTACGGAGTGACTAGTCCCACTACTGCGGTCATGGCATCACGTGACTGATTGGTTCATCACTCGGCTGATGCGCGGCAAGGATATAGGCCATGAGCTCGTGCATAATAGAAGGACAACTCGTTTTCAGATGTTCGAAATCGTCCGTGTCCATGACAACACTTAGATTCGCCGAAGTCGCGAGAAAATCGAAGCAACTCTTCTTCAGCCCCTTACAGCGGTGCTGCTCGGCCAGTGCCAGGATGGTCGGCACGGTACCGACGTCAATGAACTCACACAACTTCTCCTCGCAGATTAGCTTGAGCCGCTCCATGTCATACCTGTCCGCCGCGACAAGAAGATGCTGGCACATCACGCTTTCATCTTCCTTAATCACCCCTGGCAAGGAATCGGTGTACGTGAAATAGAGCAACGCCTTGAATGCCTCAGCCTCTATGTCTCCTACGTGCACCACACCGCTGGTGACAACATTGCCCTCCTTCATTGGTCCGAGGAGCTCGGCTGCGAAGACCGGTGGACGGGCCGCGAGCAAGCATCGGTGTGCAGACACTAGTAGAAAAGGGGGCATCAGTCCCGGTTCATAAGGGCCTTTAGTCCCGATTCTTGAACTGGGACTAAAGGTCGCGGTCACGTGGAGCTCCACCTTTAGTCCCGGTTGGTAAGAAAATTTTATGATTTTTTTTGAATTTTTTTGATTTTTTTTATTTTCAAATTTTTGAATTATTTTAACCTCTAATCTCTAATCACCACCCCTCATCACTGCTCAATTTATCCTCTAATCTCTAATCACCCCTCATCATTCCTAATCATCTAACTTCCCGAACGGTCACCCATCCTCCCACTCCACCAGCCTGAGCACGCTTAACTTCCGGGTTCTATTCCCCCTCGTTTCCAAGTCTGCACTTGTTGTTTTGCTGACAATAGTAAGATGTCAATCCTATTAACCCTCAGAAATTTTGCATGAGCATTTCACTGTTTGAGTTTAAAAATATTGTTTTAAAAAACAATAATTATTTAGTAACACTAATATTTCTTGAATAATTAGTTTGACCATTGTTTGACCACAGTTTGACCAGATTTGACCAAAATTCAAAATAACTGAAATAATTATTTAGTAACACTAATATTCTAGAATAATTAGTTTGACCATTGTTTGACCACAGTTTGAATTTTTTTCGATTTTTTCCACTCTAGATCTTAAAAGCCCCGTAACTTGTTTTCTGTTAGGTTTTTGAGGATTCTAAAAATGATTAACGGGGTTCCCCTGGTTAAATTTGGATGTAACTTTTCGAGTAGATGATTTTTCATATAAAAAACTTTTTCATCCGAGTCAGTATGCAAAAGTTATGCCCATTTTACTAAATTCTAGAGAGATTTTGCAAATAAAGTCGAAATTCACATTTGTAAATTTTCCCAACAACTAGACCACATATCACATGGGAAACTATTTTTTTTTTTGACATTTTCATCATTTTCTTTTATTTATTTTTTTAAACTGAAAAGGCGATCCAGGGGGGAGAGTTTGAAAATGTGACCTTTAGTACCGGTTCGTGCCATGAACCGGTACTAATGCCTCAAACCCCATTAGTACCGGTTGGTGGCTCGAACCGGGACTAAAGGTCTATCCTTTAGTCCCGGTTGGTGCCACGAACTGGTACTAATGGGCATCGCACCCTTTAGTCCCGGTTCGTGGCACCAACCGGAACTAAAAGGTCCAGACGAACCGGGACAAATGGCCACGTGGCCCCTGGGCGCACGAACCGGGACTAATGCCCCCATTAGCCCCGGTTCTAGATTGAACCGGGACTAATGGGCTAACCCAGGGTGGACCAAAGCCCTCTTTTCTACTACTGAGGGATGGTCTCACCATCGACCTCGAACACTACGTCAGCGCCATTCTCGGACTCGAGGAGCTCGCCGATGTGCTGGATAATACAACTCAGGGGCACCGAGACAAAAGGTGTGGTGTCCTTGACATGGGGTTCTTTGACGACGGCGATATTGCATCGGATAGTGAATGAGTCGTTCCTCAGATGCTTGGATCTCTCTAGGTTCACTCTTTTGATGAACGCCCCACGGGTTGACTTGCTTCCCTGAGTATAGTATCCCACCAAAAAAAACCAAACATTTAGTATCGGTTGATGTTACCAACCGGTACTAATGGTCTACCAGCACCCGGGCTTGGCCCGTGCCACGTGGTGATACTTTAGCGTCGGTTCGTAAGGAACCGGTACTGGGGGGGGGGGGGGCTTTAGTCCCCACTAAAGGCCGTTACAAACCGGCGCTAAAGCCCGGCTCTGCATTAATGATAGGCGACCTGCTGCGGGAAATCTTATCGTCGGACCTCATCCTCTTCTTGCCGACGGATGGCATTGCCGATGGAAAGCTCGTTCTCAGATGTTTGTAATCATCGGTGGCCATGACGGCCCACAGATTCGCCGGAGTGGCGAGAAAATTGAAGCAACTCTTCTTCAGCCCATCACAGCGGTGCTTCTCGGCAAGTGCCAGCATGGTCGCCACTGTTGTGACATCAATGTACTCACACAGCTTCTCCTCACACATCGCCTTGGGACGCTCCATGCCGTACCTGTCTGCTGCAACGAGAAGATGCTGGCACGTCACACTTTCATCTTTCTTGCTAATCGTCTCCGGCAACGGGTTGGTGTACACGAAATAGATAAACGCCATGAACGCCTTGGCCTCCATGTCTCCTATGTGCACGACAGTGCCGTTGGTGACGGCATTCACTGGTGCGAGGAGCACGGCAGCGAAGACGGGCGAGCGGGCCATGAGCAAGCACCGGTGCGCAGCGACGGTCTCGCCACCGACCTCGAACACTACGTCAGCGCCATTCTTGGTCTCGAGGAGCTCGGCCAGGTGCTGGAGAATATTGCTCGGGGGCACGGAGACCAGAGGCGTGGTGTCCCTCACACGGCATCCTTTGACGACCGCGATGTTGCATCGGACGGTGAACGAGTCGTTCTTCAGATGCTCGGATCTCTCCATGTCTTCCGCTTTAATGAAGGTCGCGTTGGTCGAGCCATTTTCCCTAGTGTAGTATCCCACCTTAGCCCACCACGACAGCCGCGCAGCTTGCTCCGCCTCGTCTTTCGCCTGGCCGGCGAGGTAGAAGAAGTGCTTCATCTTCACGGGGGCCTTGACATCTTCGTCGAGAAGTAGACCGAGGGATACATGGTCCGTGTAGGCCGCATCCACGCCGTTTGGGAAGTAGGTGACGCATGGCCTGGCCACCGACTTGGAAGGGCGGGGATCTGCAGTAGTTCCCGGTGGGATGGCCATCGACGGTGATGGAGTAGCCATGGATGGTGCAAGTGTGGTGGCCGCTCTCCGTGAGGCCAACAATGACGGAACTCGACCGCTTGCCGGTGGACAACATTGTGGACCTGCTCGACCTCAACCGGTTCTTGCTGATGGAGAAGATTAATCAGCGATGTGGATGCAAGTTACCATTTTGATGAGGGATCAGGAGCAACCGGAGCAGTAATTCGGGATTGTACGGGCGCTTTTATTGCATGATGTTGTTATTATAAACAGCGTGCTATGGATGCACCTAGGGCTGGAAAAAAAGCTCGAACTCGTCGAGCTAAACGAGTAGCTCGTGACTCGGCTCGAATCGACTCGAACTCGAAGAATAATGAGTCGAGCCGAGCTTTAGTTTAAAATCGCTTATAGACCAAGTTAAACGAGCCAATCTCACGAGTACTCGTGTAACTCGTTAGACTCGGTACAAAAGATCAGCCACTCCCAATACAAAAAAAGATCAGCCACTCAGCACCCTATGTCCCAGGCGCACAACACAAGGCCTAGCCGTTGAAGGCCCAACCACCTAGGAGACTCATGCGTTACAAGAAAATTACTATTGTTCAGTGATATATATGTTTAATATATACATAATCATTTTATAATATATGACAAGCTAAACGAGTCAGCTCGCGAGTTATACGAGTCGAGTCAATCTTAGATTTGAGCTTGTTATAATAACGAGTCGAGTCGAGCTAGCTCGTTAACGAAACGAGCTCTAGCGAGTCGAGCCGAGCTGGCTCGACTCGGCTCGAATTCCAGCCCTAGATGCACCATCCATGGAGGCTCTTGCTCTACTTGATGGCTTACGTCTAGCTGACAATCTAGGCATTTCAACTCTGGTAGTAGAGTCTAACTCACTAGAGATTGTCCAAGCTATCCTTAACCCGTCAGACTACCGAGCTTCAGCGGCGGTTGCTACTGATGACTGTTGGAAGTTATTGACTGTGTTCGGCAGGGCGACTGTTGTTCATTGTGCTCGGGAAGGTAATGCGGCAGCGCATGGGCTTGCTCGGGCTAGTTACTGAGGAAATTTTTCTGGAGAGTGGCGAGATAAACCTCCTTATTTCTTACTCCCCTTCCTTGTAACTGATATGATTATTGTTTAATAAAGGTTGCCGAATCTAAAAAAAAAAATCAGCGATCGATCGATTCGACCTGCTACTCGGTGGAACTAGGAGCCGAAAAGGTTTGTGCAACTGCGATGCCTCTAGTTTGCCGCTGCATGACCCTAGTATATGTACACGTGCTGGTTCGTATACGATTCGATAGATCAAAGAGCTATATATGCGAGTCAAGTCCGAGTCAAATTAAACGTAGGTTAGCTATTCCTTTCCTTTCGACGCGTAGGTTAGCTATTCTTTGTAGTATTTCGAGAGAAAAATGTAAGTATATTCTATAGTACTAGTACTAGAGGATTGGTAATATTGCTTCAGCGTCAATTGGCCAAAACATAGACGGAACAAGATCCTCATCCCACTCACCTGAAACTGGATTTATGAAACCACTAACTTTGTGGACCAAATTACCATCTTTTGGAGCAAGGACACGATGATAAGGATAGGTCGGTGTAACGCCCCGGATTCGATGCGTCAGGTGTCCTTTGGTTATTCGTCGTTGTTGCCATGTCATTTGCTTGCGTGTTGCATTTTTCCATATCAATATCTGCATTTCATCTGCATGTTTTTCAAAATTTGCATCCGTTCAGGTTTCCCCGGTTCTCTCCGTTGTCTGTTCGGAGTCCAGACCACACTCGCACGCACCCGTCGCCCCTCTCAGACCTTGTTTCATGAGCGAGAGAAAAGCGTTCTTGGAATGGACCGAGATTTGCCGAGTGGCCTTGGTATATCACCGGTAGACCGCCCGTCAAATTTCGTTCCATTTGGAGGTCGTTTGATGCCCCAACGGTTAACCGCGTAGCCCGAAACCCCTCTCTCTTTGCAGCCCAGCCCCTCTTCACCACAGCCAAGGAGCCCATCCAAACCCCCTCCATGCTCTCGGTCGTTCGATCACGATCGTGTGGGCGAAAACCGCACCCCATTTAAAGTCTCCTAGCTTCCTCTACCTATAAATATGCCCTCCCCCGTCCAAATCGCAGCCCTAACCCTAGATCCTCCTCCCCTCTCCGTGCCGGACACGTCCGCCGGCGCCGGACGCGTCCAGCCGCCATGCTCCGCCCAATCCCTGCCCGCCACGTGTCCTCCGCTGCCTTCCCGCCCGCGCCCCGCCGCCGCGGC
>NW_025227597.1:83552-87716 GCF_018294505.1 Triticum aestivum | reverse complement strand
GCGCCCCGCCTCCCGTGGCGTCGCGCCTCCCTCCGCGGCGTCGCGCCTCCTCGTCGCCTCCAGCACCCGCCGCCCTGCGCCGCCCTCGCCTCCGGCGAGCTTGCCCGAGCTCACCCGAGCTCCGGCCACCGCACCCGGCAACTCCGGCGAGCTCCCCGGTCATCCTCGAAGGAAGTGCAAACCCTAGATCCAGTTTTCGAGAGGTTGTTTTCCCACCAAGTCATTTTTTCTGTGATATTTTCATGCCCTATTCATCATGCCATAACTTTGTGTGTGCTGCTCCGTTTCATGCATATGATATATCAAAATGTTCATTGTGAGATGCTCTTCATTTTGTTCCATTGTGTCATGCTTGTTTGAGTCCATCTTGATGCCCTTATCATTGTTTCAAGAGTGCTATATGATGTTAACTGTTGTCTGTTAACAGAACTTGGTGATTTGTCTTTTTCATTGCATTTTGTGTGTGCATCCTATGAGCTTGATCTCTACATGAGTTATGAGCTACATCATGCCATATTTACAGTGGTGCAATCCATGTATTTTTGTGAGTACTGTAGTGAGTGCATCAAGCTTGTGTAGTAGGGTACTTGATGTTACTGTTTTGCTAAGCTGAACCTATTATATTATGTTGCTATCTAAACCTATTGCTACAAGTCATTCTATGCATAATCTGAAGATGTTCACTAAGGATGTTTTGTTAAACATGTTATGATCCATCCATCCATGCCCCGTTTTGCATTTATAGCCTGCTTTAGCTTGTTGTAATCTTTCTCTCCACTTGATAAATAATGTTGTTGTCAGCCTGTTAACATTAAGTTCAATTTTGCCATGTGTTTTGCTAGTGGTCCATGCACCCTTTGAACTTGTTCTTGCCATTCTTAGCTTCATAAATATGTCGTCTTACTGTTGGTATCCTTGTCATGCCATGTATTACTCTATGATGAGTTTTACAAGATCACCAACATGCCTACTTATCTTTGTTCCTGCCATGTCTGAATCTGCCATATTACTTGCCATGTTTGCACGGATGCTACCATGTTTTTTGTTGATCTTTGGGATTAGTTCAGTAAGGGAGATTTGTTCTTTGTTTTTCTTGTTAGCATGTCATGCCTTTGGTTGTCATGATAAGTTCCTGTAACATGTTGTTTGATAGCTCTAAACATTGCAATCTGATGTTATTTCTACCATGTCCAGTGATTCCTGCAAAGTCTGTGAAGCTGTTATTATTTACAATCTTGCCATGTCATTTTGAGCATGTTCTAGTGATTGCTGGAGATAGCTCAGTGTTCATGTTTTTTCATGCTTTACCTGTACATCCTGTACATGCCTTTTGTTTTCTTATTGAGTTGCTGTAGCATATTGTTTTGATGTTTGCTAGATGCCTAGTTGCTGTTTTGGACAGCTTGTCCTTTAAACTTGTTTTATGTGTATGTGTTGAACCGTTGCTCCGTTTTGAGAGTGCTCTATATGAAACTTGCTTGATTTTGCATGTAGTTTCATATTATCTTGTTGCATCCATGTTTTGAGGTGTTTGCTTAATGTTTGTATGCATTTTGCATCAATGCCATATTTAACTTGTTTTGCTCATATCTTCTAGGCCGTAGCTCCGAATTAAATAAACTTTATATGTAACTTGACTAGAATCTCGTGTAGATCATCTTGGTGCATTTTGACTTGCTGTTTAACAACTTGAACATAAGGTTAATTCAGATCTGGACCAACTTCGAAATTTGCATATGAGGACTTACCGGATTTGTTATATGTTATTTCCGGCCTCATTTAAACTTGCTTTGATGTGTTGCTCTTTTATGCATCATCTCTTGCCATGAGTAGCTTTATGTAGCTTTCTCATGCATCATGCTTGGTTGTGCATCATGTCATGTTTATGTGTTGTGTGTTTACCTTGTTGTTTGCTTCTTTCTGGTTGTGCTTCTTCTCGTTAGTTCCTGTTTCGTTGCGATCGTGAGGATTCGTTCGTCTACGCTCGGTTCGTCTTCGTGGCTTTATCTTCTTCATGGACTCGTTCTTCTTCCTTGCGGGATTTCAGGCAAGATGCCCGCTACCCTGGATCTCACTACTATCATTGCTATTCTAGTTGCTTTGTTCTATCGCTATGCTGTGCTACCTATCACTTGCTTATCAAGCGTCCCTAATTACCGTGTCAGCCTCTAACCTTTTTCACCCTTCCTAGCAAACCATTGCTTGGCTATGTTACCGCTTTGCTCAGCCCCTCTTATAGCGTTGTTAGTTGCAGGTGAAGTTGAAGATTGCTCCATGATGGACAGGATTATGTTGGGATATCACAATATCTTTTACTTAATTAATACATCTATATACTTGGTAAAGGGTGGAAGGCTCGGCCTTATGCCTGGTGTTTTGTTCCACTCTTGCCGCCCTAGTTTCTGTCATACCGGTGTTATGTTCCTTGATTTTGCGTTCCTTACGCGGTTGGGTGATTTATGGGACCCCCTTGACAGTTCGCTTTGAATAAAACTACTCCAGCAAGGCCCAACCTTGGTTTTACCATTTGTCTCACCTAAGCCTTTTTCCCTTGGGTTTTCGGAGCCCGAGGGTCATCTTTATTTACCCCCCCCCCCCGGGCCAGTGCTCGTCGTGAGTGTTGGTCCAACATGTCAGCCGCCGGCGGCCACCAAGGGCAACTCTAGGCTGGCCTACCAGAATTTTGGACAATCCGGTGTGCCCTGAGAACGAGATATGTGCATCTCCTATCAGGATTTGTCGGCACATTCGGACGGCTTTGCTGGTCTTGTTTTACCATTGTCAAAATGTCTTGTAAACCGGAATTCCGAGACTGATCGGGTATTCCTGGGAGAAGGAATATCCTTCATTGACCGTGAGAGCTTGTGATGGGCTAAGTTGGGACACCCCTGCAGGGTATAAACTTTCGAGAGCCGTGCCCGCGGTTATGTGGCAGATGGGAATTTGTTAATGTCCGGTTGTAGATAACTTGACACCAGATTTGAATTAAAACGCATCAACCGCGTGTGTAGCTGTGATGGTCTCTTCTCGGCGGAGTCCGGGAAGTGAACACGGTTTTGGGTTATGTTTGACGTAAGTAGGAGTTCAGGATCACTTCTTGATCATTGCTAGCTTCACGACCGTTTCGTTGCTTCTCTTCTCGCTCTTATTTGCGTATGTTAGCCACCATATCATGCTTAGTCGCTGCTGCAACCTCACCACTTATCCTTTCCTTACCCATTAAGCTTTGCTAGTCTTGATACCCATGGTAATGGGATTGCTGAGTCCTCGTGGCTCACAGATTACTACAACAACAGTTGCAGGTGCAGGTCATGCGATGATCATGACGCAAGAGCGATGTTTACTTGTTTTCGAGTTCTTCTTCTGCTTCTTCTTCGATCAGGAGATAGGTTCTAGGTTGACAGCCTGGGCTAGCAGGGTGGATGTCGTTTGAGTTTCTATTTGTGTTTTCATCCGTACTCGGATGTTGATCTTGTGTATGATGATGTTGTATTCGTGTGGCATTGTGTTCCTCTTGTATGTATCCCCAGCTATTATGTAATGGTACGATGTAATGATATCCACCTTGCAAAAGCGTCTCCAATATGCGTTTCTATCCTTGGTGGGACCTTCGAGTTCCTTTAGGATAGGGTCACATATTAGGCGTGACAAGTTGGTATCAGAGCCTCGACCGACCATAGGAGCCCCCTTGATTGATCATGTAGTTTGGCCGTTGTCGAGTCTATAAGAAAATTGTTTTCGGAGTCTAGTTATATCGGAGAGTAGGAATTCTTTTTACTCCTCATCTCCTTCGTCGCTTTGATGAGGAATCTTGACGTAGGTGTTTTGAGTTACTCCTCTTCCCCTTGAAATTTTTCTTTAGGATCACGCAGTTGGTTTTCTGGTCGTTGGTTCTCATCTCTTTTCATCCGGTGCAATCCTCGTCAAGTTGACTCGAGCCTCTTCATCGTTGCCAAGTTCAATCCTCAGTTGTTTTCTTTTTCCCACCCGCCCACCCATTTTCTTCTCCGAGCCGGAGTCCGTAATCGAGTATCCATCCTACTCGTGCGAAGCCTTTGCTTTCTTTCAACCGGTGGTTTCTCTTCAAGATATTCATCGGTTCTCCCTTCCAGGTGCCTTTGTCTTCCCACCCTCCCACCCTTTTTCTTCCAGGAGTCTGAGCCT
>NW_025227597.1:80364-83192 GCF_018294505.1 Triticum aestivum | reverse complement strand
TGAGCCTCTATTTGGGAAGCTATTTCATTTGTGCGGAGCCTCTTCAGCCTTTCGTCAATTATTTCAATCGGTGAATTCTCTTTTGTTTGACATTATTCATCTCTTTTCTGGTGGACTCAATTCAAGTTTTTCGGGTTGATCACATTCTTTTCCTTGGATCAAGTGATCTCCTTGCTCGTTTGCCTCTCGCCATTCAATCATTCCAGAGTTCGGAAGACATCTCGGGAGATTCGTCTGTGTTTGAATTAATCCGAGGTTGTCACCTCATTCAAATATTTCAATTGTTCCGGCGCATCATCTATGTCTTCAACAATCTTTTTTTTCAACGGTGTTTTCTTTTAGTGGGCCCTAACCTACATGTCTTTTCCCAGGATCTCACCTGACTCTTCTAATTATCCCGGAGTTATTCTCAAATTCATTTCAAGTGTGACGTAAGAATGAATTTCATCAGTCAGATGCCATCTCCAAGATCGCTTTCAAATTCTTTTCATCTTTGGTTCTACCTTTCCTCTTTTTCATTATTCCGGAGTTTCTCAACAATTTCGGTGGTGTTTCTCGTCATCATTCTCAGCCTTGAAGACCAAAGAAGAATTTCTCTTAAATCTTGCCCGTTCTTTCGAAGATTCGTGGTTCTAGCTTGATATTATCCTCTCGAATTATTCAATTTGTCAGATATTCTTTTCTTAACCATCCATAGTATGTCAGGAGTTGTTTTCCCGTTTCTTTTCACCGGAGGTCATCGTTCCAGAAGAATTCTTCTTCTTCACATTTCAGCTACCGTTATCTAATTATCCTGGTGCTTCGTTCAAGTGTTCTTTAATCAGCTCATGATCTTTTTGTTCTTTTGCATCTAAATCCCATCAAGCATATTTGTTCTTCTAATTCTTCCCGGTGATTCATTCTCTTTCATCAGTCATTTTCAAATTCTTATGGTGGTTCGTTCAAGATTCCTTTTCTTTGGTTATCATATTAATTCATTCATCCTTTCCAATCCTACCGGTGGTTCATGAAGACTTTCTCAAGTTTTGTGCTGTACCCCTTAACCCTTTTCAAGAAGAATAAGTAGTATGCAAAATCTATTGCTTGTCATCAATTTAATTTGATGAAGGATAAGCATACAATAAATCTTATTCTTATTTCCTCAAAGTGATTAATCCTTTTCTTCGGAGTTTGTTTTTGGTGAATAAATTCTAGTTCCAAGTGTTTGCATCTTTTCTTTTCCAGAGTTCGAATTTTCCTCAGTCATTTCGTCGGAACCACCATCTAAATCATCGCAAGCTTTAATCTTATTCTTCCATCCTTCATTCCATCTCATCATCCTTTCGTCACCGGAGTTATTCACGGTGGTTCTTCATGATTAAATTCATTTTTCAAGAGTTCATCAAGATTCTTGTTGGTGGAGTTCAAGTATCTTTTCTTCTCACGTCTCGAAGTGCAAATAATTCTCCGTTTTCTCCTGAAGTGGAGTTTTGTATTTCTTCGTTCTTCTCAGCTATTCAGTCAGTGGTTGTGGTTTAATGTAACCTCAAGTTTTGAGTTGTTTTTGATAAGTCCACAACAAGCTTGTGCTTTTCGTTGTTGATTTTCCAACAACTCTGTTCAATTCTTCTTTGCAAGGATGCTTATCGAGTTCATTTGTGGCAGAAGATGTCATTTTCTTCTCCATTCTGTTATTCCAATGATCTATCTTCTATTCTTTCTTCCGAAGGCATTGTGATGTTGCTCTTTTCACTCATCATCTCGAATTGTGAGGATCATGTTCTTTTCGTGCTTATCCATTTAACCAGAGTGTTGTGTGATCTCTTCAAGTTTTTTTCATCTTATCAAGTCTTGCATCTCTTTTCAACCGAAGAGCTGTCCGAGTTTGTTCTTCCTTGTTCATTGTTTATCTCGTTTCAACCAGAGCGGGTTCAATTCCTTCATGTCCATTGTACTCGTCATTCATAGCTTTGCAACCCCCAAGGTTCACATGGTGTTCCTTGTTTCTATTTTCTACCTTAGTGCTCTCAATTGTGTTCAACTCCGTTGTGTTCTTTCTTTCAATTTTTCAACCTCTCAAGGTTCTTTGGTTTCACTCTTTTGCCGAAGAGGCAACTTAATTTTACCTCCTCTCTTCCTCTTCCGTTTCTCTCCGGTGCCATCCAAGATCTCGGGACGAGATCTCTTGTTAGTGGAGGAGAGTTGTAACGCCCCGGATTCGATGCGTCAGGTGTCCTCCAGTTATTCGTCGTTGTTGCCATGTCATTTGCTTGCGTGTTGCATTTTGCCCTGTCAACATCTGCATTTCATCTGCATGTTTTTCAAAACTTGCATCCATTCAGGTTTCCCGGTTCTCTCCGTTGTCCGTTCGGAGTCCAGACCACACTCGCACGCACCCGTCACCCTTCTCAGACCTTGTTTCCTGAGCGGGAGAAAAACGTTCTCGGAATGGACCGGTATTTGCCGAATGGCCTTGGTATATCACCGGTAGAACGCCCGTCAAATTTCGTTCCAGTTGGAGGTTGTTTGATGCCCCAACGGTTAACCGCGTAGCCCGAAACCCCTCTCTCTTTGCAGCCCAGCCCCTCTTCACCACAGCCCATGAGCCTATCCAAACCCCCTCCATGCTCTCGATCGTTCGATCACGATTTTGTGGGCGAAAACCGCACCCCATTTGGAGTCTCCTAGCTTCCTCTACCTATAAATATGCCCTCCCCCGTCCAAATCGCAGCCCTAACCCTAGATCCACCTCCCCTCTCCGTGCCGGACACATCCGCCGGCGCCGGACGCGTCCAGCCGCCCTGCTCCGCCCAATCCCTGCCCGCCACGTGTCCTCTGCCGCCTTCCTG
>NW_025227597.1:75559-80116 GCF_018294505.1 Triticum aestivum | reverse complement strand
TACACCGCCCTCGCCTCCGGCGAGCTCGCCCGAGCTCACCCGAGCTCCGGCCTCCTCCGCCTCGGCCGGCCTCTTCCCCGGCCGGATCAGGGCAAGGGGCGCCGGATCCGCTGCCCCCGAGCTTCGTCGTCCTCTTCTCCGGCCGCCGCAACCCGCAACTCTGGCGAGCTCCCCCGTCATCCTCGAAGAACGTGCAAACCCTAGATCTAGTTTTCGAGAGGTTGTTTTCCCACCAAGTCATTTTTTTGTGATATTTTCATGCCCTGTTCATCATGCCATAACTTTGTGTTTGCTGCTCCGTTTCATGCATATGATATATCAAAATGTTCATTGTGAGATGCTCTTCATTTTGTTCCATTGTGTCATGCTTGTTTGAGTCCATCTTGATGCCCTTATCATCATTGCAAGAGTGCTATATGATGTTAACTGCTGTCTGTTAACACAACTTGGTGATTTGTCTTTTTCATTGCATTTTGTGTGTGCATCCTATGAGCTTGATCTCTACATGAGTTTTAAGCTACATCATGCCATATTTACAGTGGTGCAATCCATGTATTTTTGTGAGTATTGTAGTGAGTGCATCAAGCTTGTGTAGTAGGGTACTTGCTGTTACTGTTTTGCTAGGCTGAACCTGTTATATTATGTTGCTATGCAAACCTGCTACTACAAGTCATTCTATGCATAATCTGGAGATGTTCACTAAGGATATTTTGTTACACATGTTATGCTCTATCCAACCATGCCCCGTTTTTCATTTATAGCCTGTTGTAACTTGTTGTAATCTTGCTCTCAACTTAATAAATAATGTTGCTGTCAGCCTGTTAACATTAAGCTCAGCTTTGCCATGTGTTTTTCTAGTGATCCATACACCCTATGAACTTTCTCTTGCCATGCTTAGCTTCATAAATATGTCATCTTACTGTTGGTCTCCTTGTCATGCCATGTATTGCTCTGTGATGAGCTGTACAAGCTTACCAACATGCCTACTTATCTATGTTCCTGCCATGTCTGAATCTGTCATATTACTTGCCATGTTTGCATGGATGCTACCATGTTTTCCGTTGATCTTTGGGATTAATTCAGATCTGGACCAACTTCGAAATTTGCATATGAGGACTTACCGGATTTGTTATATGTTATTTCTGGCCTCATTTAAACTTGCTTTGATGTGTTGCTCCTGTATGCGTCATCTCTTGTCATGAGTAGCTTTATGTAGCTTTGTCATGCATCATGCTTGGTTGTGCATCATGTCATGTTTATGTGTTGTGTGTTTACCTTGTTGTTTGCTTCTTTCCGGTCGTGCTTTTTCTCGTTAGTTTCTGTTTCGTTGCGATCGTGAGGATTCGTTCGTCTAAGCTCGATTCGTCTTCGTGGCTTCATCTTATTCATGGACTTGTTCTTCTTCCTTGCGGGATTTCAGGCAAGATGACCGCTACCCTAGATCTCACTACTATCATTGCTATGCTAGTTGCTTCGTTCTATCGCTATGCTGCGCTACCTATCACTTGCTTATCAAGCCTCTCAAATTGCCATGTCAGCCTCTAACCTTTTTCACCCTTCCTAGCAAACCATTGCTTGGCTATGTTACCGCTTTGCTCAGCCCCTCTTATAGCGTTGTTAGTTGCAGGTGAAGTTGAAGATTGCTCCATGATGGACAGGATTATGTTGGGATATCATAATATATCTTATTTAATTAATACATCTATATACTTGGTAAAGGGTGGAAGGCTCGACCTTATGCCTGGTGTTTTTTTCCACTCTTGCCACCCTAGTTTCCGTCATACCGGTATTATGTTTCTTGATTTTGCGTTCCTTACGCGGTTGGGTGATTTATGGGACCCCCTTGACAGTTCGCTTTGAATAAAACTCCTCCAGCAAGGCCCAACCTTGGTTTTACCATTTGGCTCACCTAAGCCTCTTTCCCTTGGGTTTCCGGAGCCCGAGGGTCATCTTTATTTACCCCCCCCCCCGGGGGCCAGTGCTCGTCGTGAGTGTTGGTCCAACCTGTCAGCCGCCGGTGGCCACCAGGGGCAACTCTGGGCTGGCCTACCGGAAGTTTGGACAATCTGGTGTGCCCTGAGAACGAGATATGTGCAACTCCTATCAGGATTTGTCGGCACATTCGGGCGGCTTTGCTGGTCTTGTTTTACCATTGTCGAAATGTCTTGTAAACCGGGATTCCGAGACTGATCGGGTCTTCCTGGGAGAAGGAATGTCCTTCGTTGACCGTGAGAGCTTGTGATGGGCTAAATTGGGACACCCCTGCAGGGTATAAACTTTCGAGAGCCGTGCCCGCGGTTATGTGGCAGATGGGAATTTGTTAATGTCCGGTTGTAGATAACTTGACACTAGATTCGAATTAAAACGCATCAACCGCATGTGTAGCCGTGATGGTCTCTTCTCGGCGGAGTCCGGGAAGTGAACACGGTTTTGGGTTATGTTTGACGTAAGTAGGAGTTCAGGATCACTTCTTGATCATTGCTAGCTTCACGACCGTTCCGTTGCTTCTATTCTCGCTCTTATTTGCGTATGTTAGCCACCATATCATGCTTAGTCGCTGCTGCAACCTCACCACTTATCCTTTCCTTACCCATTAAGCTTTGCTAGTCTTGATACCCATGGTAATGGGATTGCTGAGTCCTCGTGGCTCATAGATTACTACAACAACAGTTGCAGGTGCAAGTTATGCGATGATCATGACGCGAGAGCGATGTTTACTTGTTTTGGAGTTCTTCTTCTGCTTCTTCTTCGATCAGGGGATAGGTTCCAGGTCGGCAGCCCGAGCTAGCAGGGTGGATGTCGTTTGAGTTCCTGTTTGTGTTTTCATCCGCAGTCGATGTTGATCTTGTGTATGATGATGTTGTATCCGTGTGGCATTGTGTGCCTCTTGTATGTATCCCCAACTATTGTGTAATGGTACGATGTAATGATATCCACCTTGCAAAAGCGTCTCCAATATGCGCTTCTATCCTTGGTGGGACCTTTGAGTTCCTTTAGGATAGGGTCGCATATTGGGCGTGACAGTCGGTATCCAATTATCGCACCAAATGACATTTTGAGTTCCATCACCTACTCATCAGATATACCCCGTCTTGAAAGCTTCTAAACCTGACATGATAGTTTGCCAAGTAAATGATGCTCCACACTGTTTTGCCAACATTGCCAAGTTAAAGCAATGAAGGTCCCCGCAAAAAAAAAATGAAGGTCCCGAAAGCCGAGTCCACCAAATTTTGGCTAGCGAAGTTTCCACCATGCCATACAATGAATCATCTTCTTATCTTGTTCATCACCCCACCCAAAGTCCCGCAAATAGCATCAGATATTTCTATGAATATCTTTTTAGGTTTAGCTAGCTTTAAGCTGAGTATAGCTTCAAGTTAAGTTCAAGTAGGTTTAGTCCTAGGCACTAGTTAGCATATCCTGCAACCCTTGATCGATTATACCAAGAAAACCCGTTGTGAGCATCTCTAGCAGATCCTCAAAGCCATACTTGGGGAGAAAATTCATTTTAGTGGATTAAGCACTAGTTAGCATATCCAATAAAAATAGGCCGACGCTATGTGTCAGCCGTCTGATAATTCCCCAGTTACAGTTGGATCGTCAGATCAATAGTTGTTTGATTTTGTCCCCACATAGCACCGCCTCCTGTCCTCATGCAACTTTAGTGTTGTTGCGGAGGCCGTCATGCAACTTGGATGATGTTGCAGAGGCCACCATTCAACATGGGAGCTATTGCAATGGTGTCGATGCGCATAGTCACCACCGTCGTTTGAGGTTGCAGCATCGTCAATGTTGCAACCAGACCACCGCAACAGAGTCGTTGCTGTAGTCAATGGTCAGCGGCGCGACACCCTGGTTGCCGCAACCGGTGATGGCGGTGTCGCCCGGCGAAGCACGACGGTCTAAAGCACTGGTGAGCGCTGCTTTTGGCGAAGAACATTGGCGAGGGCTCACTGCCGTGCAGCGGCCTAAAGCACCGACAAGGCTCATTGCTTCCAGCGGTGGTAGGTGGCGGTTGAGCTTTGTATTCTGGTAGTCGGAGAGAGTTGCGCAGCGGTGGTGGTGGTAGTAGCAAGGGCACGGTAGTTTTTACGGTGAAGAAAATGAGTGGACGAGGGCAACGTCAAGGGGATAAGGTTGTGGGGAAATGTATGCTGTGTGGGCCCATGGGACACACGTCGCCAGCACAAGGCGGCCGACACGCCCATGTTATCGGCCGGGTGATGGCGAGTGTTTTCGCTTACTTTTGACAAATAACCCCTGGCTTGCTCAACCAATCATCAAGTTATGATTAAGCATGCATGAGTGGAGGATATATAGACCCATATACTTTAGCGCAGCCGTACGGCCGGGCACAAAGTACAACAGTACTTGAGTGAACAACACTGCAGCATATCCGGCAACGCTTTCACTGGCGGGCTTGGTATTCGGTACATGCCACAAGTCTCTGTCGAGCAATTCTGCCTGCTTCCTAGTTGCTTCATACTCCCTTCGTATCAAAATTAGATTATATGCTGCTATGCCCCCCCCCCCCAACACACACACAAACACACACAG
>NW_025227597.1:63121-75312 GCF_018294505.1 Triticum aestivum | reverse complement strand
TTCATACTCCCTTCGTATCAAAATTAGATTATATGCTGCTATGCCCCCCCCCCCCCAACACACACACAAACACACACAGACGATCAGATCTACAGATGTAGACGGGTAGCATTTAGTGAACAAGCGATAAACGTTGCTTGGACACACAAGCGATCAACGTTGCTTGGACATTCAAACAGTAAGTCCGTAAAATATTGTCATTTTTCAATAAGTTAATTAGTACAGGAAAACTGTGTCTTCTCCGTCTTACAGAGATGCAGAAGTGGAATTGAGCTTCATAGTTGCTAACTTGCTATCACGATGTGCTCACTGCTTCAGCTTACATGAAATTTTAGCTGCTTCGCATCTAACCTCACGAGAGATGGTATATATATATATACATCCTCTGGGACTAACTAACTAGCTCTACTCCGGTTGTTAAATTTTTTGTCAGTGGTGCCTAGAGCTGTGAACACTTGGAACATAATAGTCTTCCTGGAACTCCGGCCGGCAATCCATGGGCCACCGCCTTAACTTGGCTCACAGCACCGGCGATTCTCGTCGTCTCGCCTGCTGATCCAGCAGAACTCTTAGCCACATTGTCAATTGGTCTCTGCAATCATGAACACAAGAAAGCTAATTAGCGTCTGCAGAAAAGATCATCCAAAGATTCAGACAACGGAACATAAGATCAGAACCACTACTTACATTGAGCACTGGGTTGCCGCCGCCGCTGCTGATGGACTCCCGGGTCTCTGCGTCTAGCCAGATGCCTTCAGCCTCTGTGGCTGTCAGTACTAGAAGCAAGATCACAGCTGCACCCAGTGACAGGTACTTGGAAATGGAACTCATCATCATGTCAGAGATTGATGTCACTGACTAGCTAGGAGAGTATACTTCACTCAGTATTCAACTAAGAAGAGAGTGTAGAGAGAGGAGAGGCTAATCAAGTCATTTGAGCTGAAGCATGCATCTAACCACATGAGAGATGATATATATACATCCTGCTTTTCAACCCGCACCAGTGTTTGCTGCACTTTTGATGAGAGCTGAAGTCATTTGAGCTGAAGCATGCATTAAACAATTATACTTACAAGTGCAAATGTCGCTGGATCACTACCTTCAATTAACTTTAACTAATGGAGTACGTCCTTGCATGCCACCCTAAATGGGAGGATGTCTCCACAAAAGTTGGCCCATGAACAATTTGTTTAAGCCACTAGTTTGTTCATTAGTATTTAACCAAATGCATCACTTTAAATTAGCTGCTACGCACAAGAAGCTTTAGGTTTTTGTGTTTGGTCACAGGTGCCGCGCGCATTGCCCAGTCCTGGAAAGTTGCCTGGAAAGTTGGGTGCCGGTCTGTCTAGTCTAGCTAACGTCTTAGGTGCGACCGAACCCTAAACCCTAGGGAACCTGGGTCTTCTGAAAGCTTCTACTACATGTGGGGCTGGATAAGTTGGATTTAATGATGTGGAGGGTTTCAGCGTGTTTACCTTCTGAAATGAAATACACGAACAAAGAGAACTAAGAGCATCTCTAATGGAACTCTCAAAAATGGTTAACTCCTCAAAAGATTCCATTTTAAGAGGGTCAGCCACGGCTAATCAAAGGCTCACAAGGTTAACTCAGGAGTTAAGTCTCAAGTTCCCCCCACTCTCTCTATTTTGAGCAGCGGCCACCAACTCTCATCAAAAGCTTCCTTTTCTCCTCTCCCACGCACATTGCGCCTCTCCGGCCTCCGCCACTACAACCACCAGGCTGCCTGAGAATGGAACTGTTGGTCGCCTTCGCACTCTGGTGAACACTCCTGCTGGCGTTTGACACCCACGCCAAAGAAGCGGCTTAGGACGAAGACAGTCTTGCGCTCCACTACGTCCCACGAGGACTGGCGGCAAGGCCGCACCATTCGTGAAGATGACCGGCCACCCTCCGGTTGCCTTGGCCATCACCAAGCATACAAGGAAGCTGACGTCGGTGGGCAAGTCCCTAGACGAGGCAATGGCGAAGAAGAGGAAAAAGCCATCCACTCCAATGCCTCCTCTTCCGTCTCCGACCACTCCACTCACCTCCTCCGCCAACACCTACAACCACCGCAACCGCCGACAAGGATCATGCCCACCAAGTGTCCGACACAATTCCTGAAAGGTAAAAAATAGCATTTTTTTGTTTTGTTGATGAATTTTTGTGATGCAATGCGACGATGATTGCATGACATGTTGGTTCTTGGTGGTTTAGTGTAGATGAATATGATGTTACAAGTTTCATGTCTCAATTTGATGAATCGCACATACTCGAACTTGATGACATATCGATGTCTATGGCTGATGATCGTGAGAGGGAGGAGGATGACCCTGAAGCAGAGGAGATCAATGAGCCTGTGGAGACACAAACAAGTGTGTAGAAGACAAGATCAGTGAACTATCGATGCCAAGAAGACATTGCTTTGTGTTTTGCTTGGATGAATGTGTCCTTTGGTGTCTAGGTTTGTACTGATGAAATGAATGAGAGGTTTTGACAAAGAATTGAAGAGTACTACTTGAGCAATGTGGATGTTCCTTCCAACTGTGCTCAAGGTTCTATTGCCCACCGGTGGGGTGTGATCCAAGATCAATGCAATCGATGATTTGGTTGTGTTGACCAAGTCAACCTCACCACCGAGTGGGATGACAATCAATGAGTATGTGTCTATCATCCAAGTCCTATACAAGCAACACAACAAGAATGGTGGTTGCAAACCGTTCGTGTTGCACCATTGGTACAAGGTGCTAGTTGGCCATGGTAAGTGGATAAGGATAAACTTCAAAACCACTACACAGAGGGCAATAATTAGCATATCGGTTGATGCTAACGACAAGCATGATGAAAATCCTCACACTAGGCCAAATGGGCAAAAGATCGCAGAAGAGGGAAAGAAAAATGCACGCGTCGACATGTACCAAGAGGAGCTTTGTGCTATGATCGAGACCAAGAAAGCATTGGCAGCAGAAAGGAAGGTAGAGAATATAGCAAGGTCAAACGAGTTCATGTTCATGGAGGATCAGAAGTGGAGAAAAAAGGTTGCAGCCGAAGGGAGGAAGGTGGAAGTGGAAGATACGGGATTGCACTCGAGGAGGACAGACTTGCAAAAGAGAAGAAGGCAGAAGAGTGTGCTACCATGGTCATGGATCCGAGCACGATGGATGACACGACAAAGCAATATTGGCAACTCACTCGTGGTGAGATTTTTGCCAAGTTGATATATGCCCTTATGGTGATGGTGGCAGCCGTGGTGATGGTGGTGGTGATTGTGTCTGCCATGGTGATTGTTGGCCGTGGTAATGGTGGTGGTGATGTTGGGCATGGGAGTGCTTGATTTTGTGTAACATGAAATTGATAGGGGTTGGTCCAAGACATAAGACACGCTATGTGGTGTTTTTTTTTGACAAACTTGATCGATTTGGTGGCTTTTGGATGAAGTATATGCATGTTTTAAATTGAGTTACTGGATTGGATGAATTATATGTATATCTGTAGTCAAATTGTTGTATATGGTGCATTTGAATCATTCATACTGTTGATGAAATATGGTGCATTTGTTTCATATGCGAGTTGCCCGTAAATTTTTTCTACATGAGCTGATTTCTTCGTCCTCCTCCTTCGTGGCGCCATTTCCTAACTCCCTCTGCCCTTTTTAACAAACTGCCATCTTGAGAGCGTCATGTACTACATTCTTTAGCTACAGCACTTATCCTTGCTTTCCAAAAGGTGGCTAGCTAGCCCCATCAATCATCTAGTTATCATTGAGCATGTTTCAGGAACAGTGGGTGTGTATACTATGCAGGTTCTTTCTCGTTAGTTATAACTTAGGACTTGCTATGAAGAGGCCGGGCGTCACTCGTCATGTTTGTTATTGTTAGATAATAACGAGAATAAATGAGACAGAGAGACACAGATTTTTACGTGGAAACCCTTGCGGGAGAAAACCACGGACGCATGAAGGCGCAATCACTATAATGGAGGAGTATTACAAGCACGAGACGACAGACCGTCTGAGGTGCGACTACACGGGGTATATAAGAGGGCAATACATGAGAGTCCTTGGAGGACAAGTAAACGAGTTGTACTCGTACACGTCAACGTCAACGCAAAGGCCCACACCGTATGTACTACGTCTAGTCCAATACGATACTAGAATTTAGATCATAATTTAACAATCTCCACCTTGATCCAAATTCCCTCCAGTAGTCGAAGAAAGTGAATAACTCCATCCAAATGAGCATAAACACCTTGTGCGTCAAAGTCCATCGGACTAGTGAGAAATACCAACTAAGCCTGAGCAAAGCTCAAACTTATTGGTAGGAACTGGCTTTGTCATCATATCAGCAGGATTATCATGAGTACTTATCTTGCATACCTTCAAATCACCTTCAGCAACAACATCTCAAATATAGTGAAATCTAACATCAATGTGATTTGTCCTCTCATGATACATTGGATCCTTTGTAAGATATATGGCACTTTGACTGTCAGAAAATATGGTAGGGCAAGATGAATCTCCACAAAGCTCAGTGTACAAACCTCTCAACCAGATAGCTTCTTTGCATGCCTCAGAAATAGCCATATACTCGGCATCAGTAGTGGAACAAGCCACAATAGACTGCAAAGTTGCTCTCCAACTCACAACACAACCACCAATGGTGAAAACATAACCTGTGAGTGATCTTCTCTTATCCAAATCACTAGCAAAATCAGAATCAACAAAACCAACAAGTCCATCTCCAGTTTTCCCAAACTGTAAGTAAGCATTAGAAGTACCACGCAGGTATCTGAAAATCCACTGAATTGCTTTCCAATGCTCTTTTCCAGGATTAGCCATGTATCTACTAACAACACTCAATGCATATGATAAGTCAGGACGGGAACAAACCTACATAAGTGAACCAACTGCACTTGAATAGGGAACTCTAGACATGTACTCAATATCTGCATCTGACTTAGGACATAAAGCTGATGATAATTTGAAGTGTGCAGCTAACGGAGTACTTACTGGCTTGGCATTATGCATATTAAAACGACGAAGAACTTTATCAATATATCCTCTCTGACTTAGATATACTTTTCCAGACGGTCTATCTCTGGATATTTCCATGCCAAGTATTTTCTTTGCTGCACCCAAATCCTTCATCTCAAATTCATTACTCAATTGCTTCTTTAGTTCATTAATCTCTAACATACTCTTTGCAGCAATAAGCATATCATCAACATAAAGGAGCAAATAAATAGTTGAACCATTGACAGTTTTCAAATAAACACAACTATCATAATTAGACCTTTTGAAACCTTGAGAGAGCATAAAGGTGTCAAATCTCTTGTACCACTGTCTAGGGGATTGCTTCAATCCATAAAGAGATTTCTTTAACTTGTAGACAAGCTTTTCTTTTCCAGGAATAACAAAACCTTCAGGTTGTTCCATATAAATATCCTCTTCTAATTCTCCATGTAAAAATGCAGTTTTAACATCCAATTGTTCAAGCTCAAGATCATGCATGGCAACAATACTGAGTAAAGTGTGAATAGAGCTATGCTTCACAACAGGAGAAAAGACTTCGTTATAGTCAATACCTGGAATCTGGCTATAACCTTTAGCAACTAACCTTGCTTTATATCTTGTCTCATCATTAGGAGAAACACCTTCTTTCCTCTTGAAAAGCCACTTGCAACGAATAGGTTTCTTCTCTCTAGGCAATTTTACTAAATCCCAAGTGCCATTCTTTTCAAGTGATTCCATCTCATCATGCATAGCAGTCATCCACTTATTACTATCACCAGAAATAATAGCCTCGGAATATGAAGAAGGCTCAGCATTACCTTCAATTTCTTCTGCAACAGATAAAGCAAAAGAAACAATATTGCACTCTTCAATTAACCTGTCAGGTTTATTAATACCCCGTCTAACTCTGTCACGTGCAGGATTCCAACTGGGTGGAACAATAGGCTGATTTGGAGAAGGAGTGACATGATCATCATTAACGACGGGTTCATCATGTGCATCAACAATTTCATTACCAGATGTATCACCTGAATCAATAACATGCTCCACCTGAACAGTAGGCTCCTGAACAATAGGCTGCTATTCACTCTCAACGGGAACATTAGTAGATGAAACATCATGTAACATAGCAGATTCATTAAAGATAACATTTCTGCTAATAACAACCTTCTGGGTTTCAGGATTCCACAATTTGAAACCTTTAACACCAGACTTATAACCAATAAAGATGCACTTAACAGCCCTAGGCTCCAACTTTCCATTATCAACATGAGCATAAGCAGTGCAACCAAAAACTCTCAACTGTGAATAATCAGCAGGTGAACCAGACCATACCTCAATTGGAGTTTTCTTATTAAGAGCAATAGATGGTGAACGATTAATGAGATAACAAGCAGTGGAAGCGGCCTCAGCCCAAAAACGCCTATGCAAACCTGCATTGGACAACATGCAACGGGCTCTGGAAATAATGGTCCTGTTCATACGCTCAGCAACACCGTTTTGTTGAGGAGTATAAGGAACGGTGTAATGTCTGACAATGCCTTCAGACTTGCAATAATTCTTAAATTGCTTAGAACAGAATTCCATACCATTATCAGTGCGAAGTATTTTTACCTTCCTTTCGGTTTGTCTTTCAACCATAATCTTCCACTCCTTAAAAGCTGAGAATGCTTCATATTTATGCTTCAAGAAATAAGGCCAAACTTTTCTCGAATAATCATCAATAATAGTCAGCATGTAACTAGCACCACCTAGTGACTTCTTGCGAGATGGTCCCCATAAATCAGAATGAACATAATCAAGAATACCTTCAGTTGTATGGGTCGAAGTATTGAACTTCACCCTCTTGTGCTTGCCGAAGATGCAATGCTCACAAAATTTCAATTTACCAGGTTCATATCCATCAAGAAGACCTTTCTTATTTAACTCTGCTAAACCAAGTTCACTCATATGTCCAAGACGCATATGCCAAAGGTTAGCAGCATCACAATCAGAATTCTTTGAAATAACTGGAGTAGCGTTACCTGAAACGGTAGAACCTCGAAGGTAATAAAGACCATTGGTCGAACTTAAGTCACCTTTCATCACAACAAGGGAACCTTTGGTGACTTTCAAAACACTATCTCCACCTGAATACTTGTACCCCTTTGCATCAAGGGCACTCATAGAAATAAGATTTCTCTTCATCTTTGGAATATACCGAACATCTGTCAAAGTTCTTATTATGCCATCGAACATCTTGATTCGAATAGAACCTATGCCTTCAATCTTGCATGGTGAATTATCAAAAACCAAAATGGAACCATCAGAAGTAGTGGAATCAAAAGTATTAAACCAATCTCTATGTGGACACATATGAAAAGTGCATGCAGTGTCAAGTACCCACTCATCATTGGTCTCAGCACATCCAGCAATAACAACAAGAGCATCATCGGAACTATCATCACGAGCAACGTTAGCAGAGTTTTCACCTTGTTTGTTACCTTTCCTCTTTTCCTTGTTCTGCAACTTGAAACACTCTGAGATGTCATGCCCCTCTCTCTTGCAATATCTGCAATACTTCTTGTCTCTGGATTGCGACCGGCCCCTGTAGCCGTTTTTACTTCTGCCTCTGTTTCCATTATTGGAGTTCTTCTCCTTTGTCCTGCCACGAACAGATAATCCCTCGGCTTGGGATGAACTTGAACCATCATGAGGCACCATTAATTTCATCTTCTCCTTAGAGTTCAAAGCTTCATAAACTTCATTAAGCGTGAGAGTATCACGACTGTATAATATGGTGTCTCGAAAATTGGTATAAGAACTTGGCAGTGAACAAAGTAACATTAAAGCAGTATCTTCCTCTTCATACTTAACCTCCATTGCAGCTAGATCAGATATGATCTCTTTAAATTCTGAAATATGATTCAAAACATTACCTCCCTCGGGTAACCTATGCAGGAATAATTTTTGCTTCAGATGCATCTTGCTGGTGAGATCTTTAGTCATGCAAATCCCTTCCAGCTTTAACCATAGAGCGGCGGCAGTTTTCTCGCTCAAAACTTCCTGCAAAATATTATTATGCAAATGGAGTTGAATTTGTGACAAAGCCTTACAATCGATTCTTTTCTCCTCAGTAGTCCAGTCCTCAATTCGGTTCTTCCCAAAACTATCCAGTGCTACATCATAGTCGGCCTGTGCCAACAACGCCCACATCTTGACTTTTCATAGGGTAAACCTTGTGTCACGGTCCAGCAGCGGAATATCGTACTTCATAGGTGCCATGAGTCGATAAAACTGTGTACACAAAGTAGTACAAGCCAGTAGAAAAATTCTTAACAGAATTTAATATGCGGAGCAAATAGAACGTAGTAAATAGCACCTGGTAGTATTAGGCAGTGGATGTAGCGGACGAACGGAGAACAAAAAACTAACAGTACTAGTAATCAGACGCTACACTGTAGCTTCTCGTGAGGAAGTAGTACTAGTAATCTTGATTGCTTCGATGGAATTTGGTCTTGGCACCAAAAAGTAGCAGCAGCAGATCACTGTTTGCGTGGGGACTTGAAGCGGAGGATTTGACGTGTAGTAGCAGCGCCCGTACAGCAGCGGCAACTCGGCGAAACTCAGAGCGGCTGCAGCAGAAAAAATCTCGGTCTTGTCCACTTGGCGATTTGACGGCTCAGTGGATATCTGCACGGTGCGCAGCGGAATCTCCTGTCGGTCTCGGCTTCGCAGCGGAAATCGATCCGAAGTCGGATCGCCGGGTCACGTACGTGCGGCGGCGCACGCAGATGAAAACCCTAACTTCTCTCGTCTCAAATCTTGTATCTGTAACTTGGCTCTGTATACCACTTGTTACATAATAACGAGAATAAATGAGACAGAGAGACACGGATTATTAAGTGGAAACCCTTGCGGGAGAAAACCACGGACGCACGAAGGCGCAATTACTATAATGGAGGAGTATTACAAGCACGAGACGACAGACCGTTGGAGGACAAGTACACGAGTTGTACTCGTACGCGTCGACGTCAACGCAAAGGCCCACACCGTATATACTACGTCTAGTCCAATACGATACTAGAATTTAGATCATAATTTAACAATTATCCACTTGATGGTATATTTTGAGTTAATAAAGGCACCCTTCTTTATCGAAAAAAAGTTATAATTAGGACTGTCTTACGATCAAACAAATTGGTGGTTCTATTTGGAGGTTGTCGTCAGGTTAATGAAAATCGTGATCTGTAATTGTGCAAGCCCACACGAGACTGATCGATCAAGAGGCAGGCAACAACTCACATATGTTGCTTGAAATCGTATTGCCAAGAATATTAGCACATCAACGCTATGTCATGTGCCCACTGAGTGAGCTTACATGAATTTTACAAAGTAATTCTGGCAGCCTGCAGCCGCCGTGTCTACCTAGCTAGCTAGTCAGTTCTAGACAGAGACCATCGATCAAGAGAGGAAATAAAGAAGAATTTGCTCCATCAATGGTGCCTAGGGCTGTGATCTTTTGGACCATAGTAGTCCTCATGAAACTCCGGCAACTTATGCGCCGCCGCACTAACTTCATCTGCAGCAACGTGGACGCTCCTTTTTGTCTCGCTTGTCGAGCCAGCAGATCCCTCGATGACATTGGTCCCAATCGGTTTCTGCATTGACGACACTGAGTTGCCACCGCTGCTGCTGAGTGATGCCCGCGCCTCTGCATCTAGCCGGATGGCTTCAGCCTCTGTGGCTGCCATCAGTACCAGAAGCAAGATGATGGCTGAAGCCAGTGTCAAGTATCTGGAACTGCAACTCCTCATCTTGTGAGAGATCAATGTCATTGACTAGATGGAGAGTATACTTCAGTGAATCTTCAGCTCAGAAGAGGGTGTAGAGAGGAGAGGTTGTCTAGGCTAATGAGTCGTTTGAACTGAAGCATGCATCTAACCTCGTGAGAGATGGTATATATGCATTCAGCTTTGCAACCCGTCCCGGTGTTTGCTGCACTAATGTCTGTCAGGAGTGCTTTATCAACAACATATACAAATTAAACAACTATTTCTTAGTGCAAATGGCTCTGGATCACTGCAATTAATTAACTCGAATATATAGAGACCGTCCTTGCATGCCACCCTAAATGGGAGGATGTTTCCACAAAAGTTGGGCCATGAACAATTTGTTTAAGCCACTAGTTTGTTCCTTAGTACTTAACCAAATACTACAACACTTTAAATTAACTGCTAAGCACAAGAAGCTTTAGGTTCTTGTGTTTGGTTCCAGGTTCCGTACGCATTGCCCGGTCCTGGAAGGTTGGGTGCCAGTCTGTCTAGTCTAGCTAACGACGTTGGTGCATTGACAGAGGCTGCGTCTTATGAAAGCGTCTACGGGCAGAAGAGAATATCCTGGTAGTTATGTTGGATTAATTTGCGGACACGCTTTGGATGTAGCTTTTACGTGCTTAGAATGGTAGCTGGCTCTAGTTCTGTACATGTTCTATATTTTTTTTTCCTGGTGATCATATAGGTCCTGTTTGAACTAAATATACTTCCTCCGATCGGTCCACTTATTTCCGATCGGAGGGAGTACCAAAGAGCACAGCACACACAATATAAAACATGACCATAGTATGCTATTTCTGGCTGAATACTGGAGTACCACGTTGGCCTGCTTTCTACTCCCTCCATTCCTAAATATAAGACCTTTTATAGAGATTCCAATATGGACTACGTACGGACAAAATGAGTGAATATAAACTCTAAAATATGTCTATATAAATCTGTATGTAGCCCGTATTGAAATCTCTAAAAGATATTATATTTAGAAACGGAGGTAGTAATGATTAAGAACCACGCGAGGGCAGGGGGGGTCTTCAGAAAAAGAACACTGCCATGCTATTTCCTCTTCTTCTTTTTTGCCTTTGTTGCCGACCCTCTCTTGCTTTTCTGCACACATTACCTATCTTGAGAACGTCCTGTGCTGCATTCTTTAGTGCCAACACTTATCCTTGCCTTGCAAAAGGTGGCTAAGCTCAATCAATCATCTAGTTATCATTGAGAGCATGTGCGAAATAGTGGTTGTACGTAGCTTTGGGATAATCTAGTGCACCGTCCTGCCCGAACGTAAAGTGTTGTAGTACACCAAAACCATGTCTTCTCCGGCTTACAGAGATACAGAAGTGGAATTGAGCTTCATAGTTGCTATAGCTATCATGATGTGATCATTGCTTCAGCTTACATGAAATTCTAGCTGCTTCGCATCTAACCTCATGAGAGATGGTATATATGTTGGAAATTCGCCCACTGGATCGATCACATCAAATCACGACGAAGAACACACATACGAAATCTGATAGCCAAGGGCACGTGTCGCGCCCCTCTCTTTTCTCCTTTTCTTCTCGGTACAACTTTCACGCAGCCCTGGTGCATATATATATGCAGCCTCCAGGACCAATGCCTAGCCGTCCCAAACTAGCTAGTCCTACTCGAACACAATCAACAGACTCCTAATCGGACTCAACCATGTTACTTTCCTAATCTAATGACCGGCAACGCTGATCACAATTACTAACTCTACTAGGACTCTAGCCTATTACTCCACGGCAACCTACCTAGTTATTTTCTAAATCAACATGGACACCAAAAGCTGACTTACACGTTTGACTTTTGGATACGTACTAAGGAAAGATTACTGCTAAGAATATAACATCCTCTGCGACTAACTAGGTCGCTCTACTCCGGTTGTTCTATTTTTTGTCAGTGGTGCCTAGGGCTGTGAACACTTCGAACATAATAGTCTTCCAGGAACTCCGGCAACTCATGGGCCACCGCCTTAGCACGGCTCGCAGCACCGGCGTTTCTCGTCGTCTTGCCTTCTGATCCAGCAGAATTCTTAGCCACATCGTCGATTGGTTTCTGCAATCATGAACACAGGACAGTTAATTAGTATCTGCAGAAAGAATCATCCAAAGATTCAGACAACGGAACAGAAGATTAGAATCACAGCTTACATTGACCACTGAGACTTTGCGAAGTCAAACACAAGGCCAACCCAAAATGCGACAACAGAGAACAACCAGGTTGGGCAGAGAAATAAAGTGGGCTGGGCTACAAGCATATGATGTCAGCCGACTGAGACCAACCCTTTTACAAATAATAACCCCTGGCTAACTCAACCAATCATCGAGTTATGATTAAGTTTGTCTAAG
>NW_025227597.1:48509-62732 GCF_018294505.1 Triticum aestivum | reverse complement strand
AATGGTAGTTACCATCTAATTGTTTGTCCTCCACGTGTCCTCCACCTTTGAGTCAACCGGGTAGAGAGATTGGCTTAACGGGCGCTGTGAAATTCAAACCGGAGCAATTAATTTAGTTTATGGAATAAAATAACCGGCCAAGTGATGGGTTTGTTCAACCACCTCCTCATTTCCTGTACGTTGAACAAACTATGTATCGGATAAGCACGCTGACGCTAAATTACTCTCTTGTTAAGTGGAAAGAAATGTTTTCAGTGAATAGGTAGCTACTTTTCATTATAAATAGCCAAATAATAGTATACACTGATTTCTCTTGTTTTTTTGCGGGGTACTGATTTCTCTTGAGGTGGAAGAAAATTTCGTAAGAATACGTACTTAAGACCTTTCCTTAGAAATAGTCAAATATGTAGTATGGATTATGGAGTCTATAGTGTGAACTTCTAAATTTCCTTTAAAAATTATAATATACTCTTGTACTATGGATTATGGAGTAGTATGTATCAATTTTTTGGCCACATGAAGTATACTGCTGTATACTTGGAGTATGGAGTTTACATATAACTAGCAGAGTATGGAGTATGTAGTATGTGTATATTTTCCATTAGGAGTGTGGAGCATGTACCTTTTTGTGCATGACACATATTTTTAATTCAATACGTGTGTCTTAGACGTTCCCTTTAATATATGAAGTGCATTCATAAATTCGCAAAAAAGGTACATTAATATGACAAGGTAGTATGTAGTATAAAACATAAAGTAGTATGGAGTATATGGTATTTCATAAAGAATTGAGTATCTGGTGAGAGTATGTTTTAAAGAAAGTATGTAATATCTCCAACAAAAAAGAAGAAGAGAAAGAGTATATACTCCAAACATAAGGAGTATCTCTAAATAAAGAAATACTTGTAGATATTTAGATATAGTGGAAGAAGTATATTCATTATGTTCCCTCTACATGTACAAGTACAATATATGATGAGATTGCTTGGCGGCAAAAATGCATACATCTGCGGTGCAAAACTAAGTATCTATGCACGTACTAAACTTTGAAGCAAACTGAAATATCTATGGATATACTATTACACTTTCAAGCAAAAAGTGACTACTAACCAAGAATCTTTTCCATCACGTAGCCTCTTTGCCTGGTTGTGGTGCATGCTTATGCCCGTGCGTGTACAGATCTATAACTTCATATACACATTGGAGTATGTAGTATGTATATACAAGGAGTATGGAGTATGTATATACAATGTCGGAGTGGGTTTGTAGTCGTCGTTTGACGCATTGGAATAAGTAGCCGTTCGTCGCTGTGGCACAGTCTACGATGTTGCAGCAGCCTTGTATAGGTGTTCGGTGTTGTTGCCGTCGTCTGGAGCATCCGTCGGCGTGGCCATCACACGTATGGCTATATACAGCGGTTCGTCATCATCGTCACCGCCGAACACCATGCCGGAGCAGTCACACGTATGGCTATGTACATCAGTTGGTGGTTGTCATCTTCGCCGAGCAGATCACCGTCCCGGATGGCCATATGCAACCCGGCAGTCGTAATGGATCATAGAATCATGGAATACATTGTTGAAGATGAACAAAAAAATCTGTCAAAATAATAAACGAATCAAGAACAGTAGGAATACTTTGTATATCAGCTGCATGGATGGTTGGATACCTTGTAACATCCCGTGCTCCTAACTGAATTGGTTGCAATCACCATCGGGCCATAACAAAATTTATTGAGACACATAGAAGAGGATCGATACGAGTCCATGCATGCGAGAGGCCGGATGCCAGATCCGAAAGCTAGCTAGGGTGTTGGGAACGGCCGGGTAGCTATATACGAAGCCATGCAAATATATCGGTAGCTTCCGTTTTTTTTTTTGAAACTTTCCGGGTGTGGGGAGAGAAATTTATTAGTTTTAGTACAACCGAACCCGTTAATCAAGAGCCACACCCAGGAATGATCGGTGGCTAAAAAAGTAGGGGTAACTACCACTAGGTGGTAGTATCTATTTTCCCCATATATATATATACATATATATATATATATATATGTATATATATATATGTATATATGTATATATATATGTATACACACTTATACTTTAGATCAGCCGTACGGCCCGGGCACAAAGTACAGCAGTACTTGGGCGAACAACACTGCAGCATATCCAGCAACGCTTCCACTGATGAGGTTTGTATTCGCTACAAACTCGGAATGATGTCCGCAGATCAACCACCAGTCGTAGTGGTGCTTTTTGTATTTGACGCTATGTGGCTGATGAACCATCTCACGAGCACATGTACATTCCACACACACAATCGCGATCAACGTTGCTTGGGCATTCAAACCGTAAGTCCGTAAAATATTTTCATTTGTCAATAAGTTAATTAGTACACAAAAACTGTGTCTTCTCCAGCTTACAGAGATGCATAAGTGGAATTGATCACATCTAACCTCATGAGAGATGGTATATGTACATCCTCCGGGACTAACCAACTAGCTACTCCGGTTGTTCAATTTTTTGTCAGTGGTGCCTAGGGCTGTGAACGCTTGGAACATAATAGTCTTCCTGGAACTCCAGCAACCCATGGGCTACTGACCTAGCTTCGCTAGCAGTATCAGCGCTCCCTGTGGTCTCGCTTGCCGATCCACCGGAACCCTTGACCGCATCATTGATTGGTTTCTGATTGAGCAACACAAGCAGGTTAATTAGCACCTGCGGAAAGGCTCATCCAAAGATTCAAGCAACGAAACAGAAGATCAGAATCACTACTTACAATGAGCACCGGGTTGCCGCCGCCGTTGCTGCTGACTGACGCCCGGGTCTCTGCGTCTAGCCAGATGCCTTCAGCCTCCGTGGCTGACAGTACTAGAAGCACGATCACGGCTGCAGCCAGTGGCAAGTAGCTGGAAATGGAACTCTTCATCATGTCACAGATTGATGTCACTGACTAGCTAGGAGAGTATATTTCACTCAGTCTTCAGCTAAGAAGAGAGTGTAGAGAGATGAGAGGCTAATCAAGTGGTTTGAGCTAAAGCATGCATCTAGCCACATGAGAGATGGTATATATACATCCTGCTTTTCAACCCGCCCAGTCCTTGCTGCACTTATGTCTGTCATGAGTGGTTTATCTACAACATACAACATATATACAAATTAAACAACTATACTTACGAGTTACGAGTGCAAATGTTGTTGGATCCCTACCTTTAATTAACTTTAATTAATGGAGTATGTCCTTGCATGCCCCCCTAAATGGGAGGATGTTGGATGTTTCCACAAAAGTTGGCCCATGAACAATTTGTTTAGGCCACTAGTTTGTTCATTAGTGCTTAACCAAATGCAGCACTTTAAATTAGCTGCTAAGCACAAGAAGTTTTAAGTTTTTGTGTTTGGTCACAGGTACCACGCGCATTGCCCAGTCCTGGAAAGTTGGGTGCCGGTCTGTGTAGTTTAGCTAATGGCGTAGGTGTCGGTGTCAAAACCGGCGGATCTCGGGTAGGGGGTACTGATTATGCGTCTTAGGCTGATGGTAACAGGAAGCAAGGGACACAATGTTTACCCAGGTTCGGGCCCTCTCGATGGAGGTAAAACCCTACTTCCTGCTTGATTAATATTGAAGATATGTAGAATACAAGAGTAGATCTACCATGAGATCGTAGAGGCTAAACCCTAAAAGCTAGCCTATGATGGTATGATTGTAAATGTGATCGGCCTTCTAAGGACCATCCTCTCCGGTTTATATAGACACCGGAGAGCTAGGGTTTACATGGAGTCGGTTACAAGGAAGGAAACATAATATCCGGATCGCCAAGCTTGTCTTTCACACAAAGGAGAGTCCCATCCGGACACGAGCCGAAGTCTTGAGTCTTGTATCTTGACGCTTCTATAGTCCGGACGATGAATATAGTCCGGCTGTCCAGATACCCCCTTATCCAAGACTCCCTCAGTAGCCCCTGAACCAGGCTTCAATGACGATGAGACTGGCGCGCAGTCTTATCTTCGGCATTGCAAGGCGGGTTCCTCCTCCGAATACTCCAAGGTTACTATCGAACACGTAGGTTGTGTCCGGATTTGCCAAATGATCCTCACATACCACCGTAGAGAGAATGATACTTCAGCTGACGATTTTTAGATGACGTGACATGCCACTAGAGCTAGGTCATTATTCGAACCGTTTTTCTCAACCAGCCACAGCGCATATTGCGAGGCGGTTTCCTTGACACGTCTTGTCAAAGCAGAGATCATGTCCCCTTATCACAGGATTCTCATCAATACGGGTATGGGTAATCCCCCTGTGCCATCAATCGTGGCGGTTAGGAAGTAAGCGATTCTCAACAGGCTAGTGGGGAGGCGCACCGCTTTCGTCGCCTCTATAAAGGGATAAGAGTTCCCCATTCTTACCCACGCCTTCTTCCTCCCCCGCATACTCTTGCCCCCTCGAGCTCCAGCGCCCCAGCCCAGGTTTTCTCCGCACAGTTAGTCATGTTCGGAGCAGGAGGCAAGTGGGTGGCTTCCACCATGACGGAGAAGAAGATCACGAATCTCCCGGTGGCCGGATACTTGGCCGCAGATATAGCGCACCGGCTACCAGATGAGGGGCAGGTCATTCCAATTCCAGGACCCTACGAGAGGGTCGTGTTCCTGGCCCACTTCGTCCGTGGACTGGGGTTTCCACTCCACCCCTTCGTCCGCGGGCTCATGTTCTACTACGGGATAGACTTTCATGATCTAGCTTCGAACTTCGTCCTCAACATCTCGGTGTTCATCGTCGTATGCGAGGCTTTCCTCCGCATCAAGCCTCATTTCAGCTTGTGGCTACAAATCTTCTGCGTGAAGCCGAAGATCGTGAGTGGCCAACAAGCGGAGTGCGGAGGAGCCATGGTGGGCAAAATGCCTAATGTCACCTGGCCTGAAGGCTCCTTTGCGGAAATCGTGAAGGGGTGGCAATCGTGGTGGTTCTACATCATCGAGCCGTGCGACGCCAACTGGGCGGCGGCCCCCAAGTTCCGATCTAAAACCCCTATGCGTCTCACCTCCTGGGAACAGAAGGGCCTGCTATGGCGCGAATCTACAGAGCTGACCGGACTCATCAACTGCATCAAGTGCATGAAGGACAAGAACATCAAGCTTGTCAATGTGATCCAACTTATGCTCATTCGCCGGATTCTGCCATGCCAAAGGAGGGCATTCAATCTGTGGGAGTTCGACCCGGCCGAACACCAGATGCTTCAGAGGCTCTACGGCATGAAGCACAAGGACGCGTGGAAGGCGCTATTCAAGGCCTCCGAAGTACCTCTTCTTATAACCGAGGACTGCGGGCTACACGCCGCACGACACCCCACCCAGGTGAGTTCTCAGGCCGCCACTGGGTCCGGTTCTCCCCAACGTATTTATGGAAAATTCCTAAGTGATTGTGTATGTTCGTTTTAGTAGTATAAGGGGCCGGAGAAGAAGGCCGACAAGAAGGCCCCGGGGACCCGAAAGGGCCTCTGAAATAAGGTTGCGCAAGCCTCGTCCGAAGACGACGAGACGCATTCCTCCCCCGAAGGGGAAGAAGAAGAAGAGGAGGAGGAGGCCGCCCCGTCCGGAAAGGATGGTGGCCGGAGATGGTGAACCAGGGGGCCAGGAGAGGCCCTCGGCGTAAGGCCGTCATACCCCTGTCGTCCGATGACGACGAGGCAGATTCCTCCCGCAGAGGCGAGGAGGAACAAGGAGAAACACCACCTCCCCGCACTGGGGGAGGGAAGAAGAGGAAGGCCGCCCCGGTGGGAGAGACTGGGACGTCCAAGAAGGGAAAGGCATCCCTTCCGGACAACTCCGCCACCGCCGCCGATAGCGAGGAAGGGTGGCTGCCCAGGAAGAAGCCCCTTGTGCGATCGTAAGTGTTCGCACTCAATCGTGATTTCGCTTCATAGTATTGTTTATAATGCTGAACTTGTATGCAGTCCGGCCAGGGTCCTTCCCGAAGTGTCGTCTTCGGACAGGTCCTTGACTGAGTCAGCAATGAACTCACTCCCAACGGCCACGTCTCCTCGACCTGCGGACGACACGGAGGTGTTGTCCCGAAGGCTCCCGACGATGGTGGAGGTGGCCCTGGAGGCGCCTCACGGCGGCGGCCCAGACGTCGGACTCACGGGGTTGAAGGTCCCTGCGGATCGTGTTGATGAGAGCCATGGTAAGCCGGGCTCTCAGCCGAACACTGTTCTGGAGCCTTCAGTGGTTCCGGACTTAGGCGGGCAGCCCCTCGTTATGGAGGGAGGGGCGTCTGTATCAAGGACTTCCATTGCGCCCCAGGCACCGGATTGTCTGCTGGAAGCGCTTCGCGGTTCTTCCCTAGGTGAAGAGCACCGTACTCTCATGAGTGCGGTGATTCAGAAGGTTTCGTCCGCCAAGAGCGGACTAACCCAAGCCTGCACCATCCTTCTAACAGGCTTTGAGGTAAGCAGTAAAAATATGTGAAGTTACCACCCGATAGGTAGTAGCCCCTGATACTCAGTTTGGTGTTCGGAAAGAAAAACTAAATGGAGGGTCAATTATAATCCGCAGGAGTCTGACAATAGTGAATGTAAATAAACAGGCTGTGCTGCTGGCCGCTGCTGCTCGCACGGCCGAAATCGCCGGCCTAACGCAGGATTTAGAGCGGGCATAGGGAGAGCTCGGCCTCGCGAGGAGGCAGCTCGAGGAGAGCAAAGGTAAATGATTCCCCTATCTCATATAATGAATAGTAAATAAAATTTGATTATGCTAACGACGCGACGTCGTGATATGGTATCAGAGGCCACCACCGAAGTGGCGTCTCTCAAGAAGGCGCTGTCCGAGGCCGAACAGAAAGCGGCCTTGGAACTCAAGGATCACGAAAAGCAAGATGCCCGAATGGGCGAGGTACAAGAAGAGCTCCGGGAGCTCGGCAAGAAACTCGAGTCTGTGGAGCGGGAGCTGAAAGCAAAAGAGGCTGAACTTGCGAAGGCCCTTACAAATACAAAAGACGCCAAGGCCGAAGCCAAGAGGGCTCAGCAAGAGATCCAGGAGGCCAAGAAAATAGCGGCGGGTAAGAAATTTTTATGCAAAGCAAACATGTGGAGGAGGCATTTCTTTTACTTACTCGAATCCGGAGCTCTCCAGGGGCATTCGCAGACCTGCCACACAGCGTATTAGATGCCGCGGAGTTCTACCGTGCCCAGGAGGGGAGCTCAACGAAGAAGTTGTTCTGGTCCCAGTATGCTTGGGACGAACATGAAACGCCTCTGAGTGACCAACTGAAGCAGTTGGTCGAACTCCAGAAGGCGGCCGAAGTGGCTATGAAAGATCCCATAGTCCGGATATGGTCTGGCGAGCTTCTGCCCACCAGCTACTTCGGCCTGATCAAGCGGATGGTGGATTCTTGTCCATGACTGGAAGTCATCAAGTGATCCGTTTGTATTGAAGGCGCCCGCCGGGCCCTTGCCCGCGCCAAGGTGCATTGGGGCAAGCTGGATACGGAGAAGCTGGTGAAGGACGGGCCGCCGGAGGACAAGCCGCACCGCGTCCCCGAGAAGTATTATGATGGCGTTATGAAGGATGCTTGCCTCGTGGTCGATGAATGTAGCAAAGACATAATTTTTGAATGAATTCACTTCTGTCATGTTTGTAATTTAAAGACGAAGTTACTTGCGCTATGTCGCGCTTTTGTGATTTAAAATATTACCTCCTATGCGGCTGTTTATCAAATTCTAAAAGTAGGCCAGTTGTCGGCTTCCGCCCCCGTGTAACTAGTACTGGGGTGTTCGTGGAAAACCCGGACACTCTTTGTCCAAATATTTGGTCCCTTAAGGAGGTGTCCAGCGCAACGAACCAGGCAATCGGACTATACGGCTTTATAACCTTCACTTAGCCATAGAAGTCTATGATTTAAAATTTCGGCGAAGCCCCTATCCGAAAGGCCGAATTGGAGCGCTATACACGCCTATATCGGACAAAGCCGAATAATCGCCTAAGGCGGAAAAATCTTAGGATTTTAAGACCTCTCGAACAGCGACCAGTCTCTCGCCACATCATGTCAGACAGTTTTGTGCTTTCTCTACTGAGGTGCTCGTCCGGAAAAATCAGGGCACAATCGCAGTAGTTCTTCCTGCACTACCTTAGCCGAATTAATGGAGCGTAAGGTACCAAAGCAAGGGAGCCGGGCTATCCCAACTGTAACCTAAGACATGATTCGGAGCTGATGCATATAATGCTGTAAGTTCGGGGTGCCGCACTGTTGAAAGTGTTCGGACTTGTCTTGCCGTATTGTGGGGCGCTATAAGAAGCCCCTGGCAAACTCAACGTACCAAAGTGTATGGATGCAAACTATGGTAATTTTACAAAAAAGATACCCGCATCCCTCTCCACATTTGCAGAGAAGGCATTCCCGCGTTCATCCTTATCTCCCACAACCTCATTGTTGAGCAATTAAAAAAACCTCTGAAACAATCTGGCATGGTGGCAGCTGCCGGCGTCGTCCATCTCCATCTCCCACTCAGGCCGACCACCAACCACCACCATGCCCCACTCCTCCTCACCTTATCTCTCCTCTTTCTCGTCTCCCCCACTCATAACTCATCATGTACGCCGCTGATGCAGATCCTCACCGACACCGACCTCTGCAAAGCACGTCGACGGCACCGTCCGTGACCCAACACCTCAGTTGCCTCACCACCCAGCACCACCTCTTCACCCTCCTAATCGCTATCACCCCCGCCCCTCCATTGTCTCCTTCGGCGCCCACCTTCGTAAGTACGCGGCAGGCTACATCCTGCTCATCCTCGGTGGCAGTGCCGCCACCTACGAATGTTATTTCTTCACAAAGTTTTGCACACAACTAGAACCATATGGTATGCAATTTGGGATCAGGACTGAATATTTTATAAAAAAATATCGGTAGTTTTTACACATGGGACTACTCCCGCATGGGTCAATCACAACAGATATTTTGTAAAATAAACTACTCATATAAATGCATCTTGATGTTCCGTGCAACGCATGGGCATCTTGCTAGTCAAGTACAGAAAAAAGTACAACAGTACTTGGGCGAACAATGGTGATGGGGATGGTATTTGCTATCATTGATGGTATTTATACTAGAAGGATTAGGCGCGCTTTGTTGCGCCATTTATATTGTTGGGATATAGTAATCAAAATTGGTTTGACACGTAGGGAAGATAGTAAAGTGTGTTTTCATTTTTATAATACAATGTTTTGATGTGATTTTTGGCAGTATGATTTTGTGTTATCTGCTAATCAATCCATACGTGCAAAAACATTCTACGTTGGTGGACGCATGTGCTATATTAGAGCTACAGTGCACATGCTGGTGCTTCTTTGTTAGTTGAGAGGGTGTACGGGACATATGTGTTTCTACAGAATGGTTGTTTCCAATTAATTTGAAAAGTTGATGATCCAATCAAAATCATCAATCAAATCCAAAATTTAATACCTCAACTGAATGAGAGAGCTCCGTGAGAAATCGTTGACCTGGTAGAAATCAAGAACCAATGAACTTCTCAATTGAGCGGGAGATCTCCAGAATTAGGCAGCATAGTGCATTAGATAGATGATAAAAGAATTAAAGAGAGTGCCCCTTCAATCATTGATCCGGTCAAAACTGATGACCAAATTTCAAATTGGAGGCCTCAATTGAATGTGCAACACCTCAATTGATTGTGAGGGCTCTAAAAATTAGGGATCATGGTGTATTAAATGATAAAAGAATTGAAGAGAGAGCCCCTTAAATCATTGACCCGATCAAAATCGATGATCCAATTCCAAATTGGACAACTCAATTGCATGTAAGGCCTTAAAAATTAGGAAGGATATATTCTAAATTGAATACCTCAATTAATTATGACACCAAATATCAATCTGAGTTCCATCACCTACTCGTCAGATATACCCCCTCTTGAAAGCTTCTAAACCTGACATGATAGTGGCGGCGATGGTGGTAGCAAGGGCGCGGTGGCGTGAGAGCATCTCCAACGGCCGGAAAAAATTCCGCGTCCAATAAAAATCATAGCGCACCACTGTAACACTTTTAATGCGCCGGGACCAACTTTGCTTTAGCAGGCGCCTAAAAACGCGCGCCCAAAAAGCAGACAGTGCAAATTGTGAAGCGCGCGTAATCCGGTGCCCAAAATATGCTCCGCGCGATAGCGTTTTGAGCATGCGCCCAAAAACTTTTAGCGCTACAGTTTTTGCTGGAGCTGTCCGGCACCCAAACAAACAAACCTTTAGTACGCGGAGCTCTTTTTGGGTGCCTGTTGGAGATGCTCTGAGAGAGAAAAAGAACATAAGTTTGCACGGAGAAGAAAACAAATGGACGAGGCTTCCAAGGGATAAGGTTGTGGAGAGATGTGCGCTGTGTGGGCCCATGGGACACACGTCGCCAGCACGAGGCTGCCGACACGCCCATGTTATCGGCCGGGTGATGGCGAGTGTTTTCCCTTACTTTTTACAAATAACCCCTGGCTTGCTCAACCAATCATCAACTTATGATTAAGCATGCATGAGTGGAGGATATATAGACCCATATACTTTAGCGCAGCCGTACGGCCGGGCACAAAGTACAACAGTACTTGAGTGAACAACACTGCAGCATATCCGGCAACGCTTTCACTGGCGGGCTTTGGTATTCGCTACATGCCACAAGTCTCTGTCGAGCAATTCTGCCTGCTTCCTAGTTGCTTCATACCTTCATACTCCCTTCGTATCAAAATTAGATTATAAGCGATAAACGTTGCTTGGACACACAAGCGATCAACGTTGCTTGGACATTCAAACCGTAAGTCCGTAAAATATTGTCATTTTTCAATAAGTTAATTAGTACACCAAAACTGTGTCTTCTCCGGCTTACAGAGATGCAGAAGTGAAATTAAGCTTCATAGTTGCTAAGAGCATCTCCAGCCGTTGTGCCCCCCAGGAGGCGTTTTTTCGGCCTCCTGGGGAGGCACCGGCGGATTTTTTTGCACCGGGGCCAACAATTTTTTCAGTCGTCCCCCCACCCAACCGACGAACGCACTGCGCACGCGCCCATCGAGCTCAACCGCCGCCGCTCCGTCCTCGTGCCCCACGTGCCCGGTGAGGACCCTGACGAGCGTGGACGCGGGTGTGACTCGTGCGGTGACCATGGAGAGGACGGGGCGCATGCCTAGCGCGCCCGCCAGCTCCGACAGCGGCCGCATCCCGCGCTCCTCCTCGGCACACACACTACTAGGGAAAACCCTAGCAGTAGCGCTGGTTTTGTGCACACTAGTAGCGCGGGTAGGCGCGCTACTAATAAGGCGCTACAACTATTGCTTAGCAGTAACGAGTGCCCGCACGCGCTACTGCTAGTACAAATAGCTGCAGCGTTTGTTCAGTATCACGCTACTGCTAAGGTAACTACTTGCAGCGTGTTTTCTGTCCATCGCTACTAGTATTTTTTTAGTGTATTTATGCGCCATCGTACAAATATTGGTACAATACCAGTTATGAGGTCTACATCATTATGTCCATAATAGTGTGTCAAATGAAGGTGGATTAGGTTCAAGTGGAGGCAATATGTGGTGCATGTCAAAAGTATACTATTATTCCAAACTTGATCTAGTTTGGACTAGTAGTACTTTCGATGTGCACCACATGTTGCCTCCACTTGAATCTAATCCGCCAGCACAAGCTATTTAATCATCATCATAGTCATTCACCAACAGTATTTATTTAATCACCGCTAACACTAGCTAATAATAATCATCATAGTCATTACCACCAACACTAGCTATTTTATCATCATAGTAATAGTGTAGCACATCATCATCCTCAAACTCATTTCTAGCTAGCTAATCACTCCTGCTGCTCTTTCTTAGGTAAAATAACATAAAACATGTATAACTCTCCTCCTTGATCAAGCTGGAGCATGCAGATGAACCTGTCTCCTAATCGTGGGTAGCGCATCTGTTTGCTGGCCCCTAGTACTTCTCTGCGCTCCCCCATCATATATTTGGTCCAGTCTTGCACTATTAAGCATCCGTCGCTAATCTTGAATGCACTAAAGTAATCTGTAGGATATCTTGGCCGTAAGCTGATAATACTCATGGTACCTTTAGTCTTGATCCCATAAGACACAACATTCATCGGGAGTCCCTGTTAAAGAACATCGTATGGTAACATACTTAGCAATGACGTTTAGCTTCAAAAATAATGTATGGAAAAGATGCACTGATGACAAATAGTAAAAATCTTACCATCCTTTCTAAATAGATGTGACCGTAGTTCATTACGAACACTATTGATCGCACATTTTCAGTACTAACATTTCTAAATGCAGGAAAAAAATTTGTCTTGACAGTATCAAGATCCTCAAGCCATGAAACATAATGACTGAGCTCCTCGCAGTTGAGTTCAGCCCCAGGACAGTATACGGTCCTGTCAACCAAGCGCTGGACATGTTTGCTTGCACCGAAATAAGCTGACAATACAAATTAGTTGTCAACTATTTTTGAATAAACAATATCAAAGACATAAATATATATGGTTGAGAAACTTACATAATGGTATAACTGGAGGCGTCTGCACATCAACCCAGATGTCGGTATTACCTTCAATATTATCTTCCGGACGAATATCAAAGGTGATAACCATATCAGATTCAAATGCATAAGTCTTGCATAGTGCTCGCCATGTTTTGCATCCAAAATAGGTGTAGTCATCTGAATTGTATAATTTTGCATGGAAAATATAACCATGCTCGCTCTTCAAGTAAACTTTTTTTTCCTCCATACTATGACTGAAACCTATCTTATCCAATACAAAAACTCTTGCATGGCAGGGGATACGCTAGTAGAATAGTAAAAAAAATATAAGTTGAAGCAAATGAAGCAGATGTCATGCTTAATTACGAAAAAAAGACTTGTCGTTGTGACTTACTGTATCCACTTCAAAGTTCTCGTACAGCTTGATGCTGAAGCGCCTATCATCATCTAGGAAGATTCCGTCACACAGACCGCGCTCGTCTTCGCAGTATTTGCAAATACCAAAATCCTTTTCGTCGTCAGACATTTCCTATGTTCATAATTAAAACATTAATTGAAAATCGATCGAATACAACTACCAAGATACTCAACACACAAATCCGAGGCACTCGATATTTCCTACATATTCTGGCACAAGTCATGCCAAAATTCACGAAAAAATCCGGCATGACCTTTGCTAAAATAGGACATATCGAGCGCCTGAAATTTGCCAGAACGGAAATGAATCAACACTAAGGAAAAACATAGGCCACTCGGAGGTGTAACCTGCAAACATGACCGGCCACTTGGATATTGAGCAACAAAAAATATAAATTTTAAAATATCTTATAGGACTCAAATTAGCATGCATTCAATAAGCAAAAGTAAATCATCTCATGCGTCCGTACATCGTCGAATATTATCACTAATACATCACGAATAGTGTCATACATATAACATCACTAATACAACTAAAACTCTAGCACACGATGGGTATCGGCGCGGGCGGTGGACACCCACAGAGAAGGAACCATCACGGGATCATAGCTCCAGTGAGATCCCCAGAGAACCTGCCAGGTATTGGAGAATGGCCTGTGCTCCAACGCAAACAAGTAGCGACGGACGAGCGCGTCCTCCTCACTGACACGGTGACGCACCACCTCCGCGGAGTCCTCTAGCCTCTGGATCGTCACTGGCCCACGCGGCCGCCACCAAAGAAGGTTCGGGTCAACGACAGGCTGGCTCCTCACCAACCTGTGCCCCCCGGTAGGTAGCGCCTCCCAGTACCACCTCGGCGGAGCCCATTCCGGACATGGCCGATCTGGTCAAGCAGGTGACGTCCTCCGCCGACTCGACGACGAGGATGCGGGATAGGCATCGTCCACGTCGAGGCGGGAAAAATTGCTTTAACTAAAAAATAGAAACAAGTTCTTACTAACTAGTTCTATTAATTCAACTAGTTCTTACTAAAAATAAACTTACTATAAATAAAAATATTCTACTACCTAATTAATACCTAGTTCTTACTAACTAATTAGTATCTAGGAACTACTGCCTTAATTACCATCTAAGTAATTAACTAACTAGCACTAAAAATAGCCTAGGGTTCATACTAACTAGCACTAAATAGCTAGGGTTCATACTAAGCAGAGAAGAGGGATCGGAAGGGAAGAGTGCTTACAGAGGGCGGGGAGACGGCGGCACCGAGGCGCGGCGAGGCG
>NW_025227597.1:46800-48190 GCF_018294505.1 Triticum aestivum | reverse complement strand
GGTCGGGGGAGACGACGGCGATGCGGGGTCGGGGGAGACGGCGGTGTGGCAGAGGCGACGAGGAATAGTAGAGGAGAATTGGGGGAGGAAGCAGATGATCAGGCCGCGCGTGGGGCTAGGTGAAAATAGCTTTAACTGTAGCGTGGGGAGGGAAAACGCGCTGCTGCTAAAATCCGTAGTAGTAGCGCTGTTCGTAGAAGGGCGCTACTACTATACCTAGCACGTCGGGAACGGTGTGGCAATTATAGTAGTAGCGCTTTCTGTTCCTGCCGCGCTACTGCTAAGCGGGTAACAGTAGCGCGGTTCTGCCACACGCGCTACTACTAAGTAGCAGTAGCGCCTCATTTTAATAAGCGCTACTGGTAACATTCTGTGTATAAGGTTTTCCCTAGTAGTGACACGTTCTGCAGCTCGATGATGTCTGCCCCCGTCCACGCTTCCGCAGCACCTCCTCCATGCTCCGCCGCCGCCTCGCGTCCAGCCCGCCCGACACCACCTACAGCGGCTTCCGGGACTGCGGCCACCGCGGGCGCCATGGAGAACAGCGCCGCGTTGAACTTCGCCCAGCGGCGGCCACCGTCCCTCGCCCGGCGCTGACCCAGGGGCCGCCCGTTGGCTGCCCCGCCTCCGGCCGCGAGGACGGCGCCTAGCCACGCTTCCCAACGGCGGCCTCGGCGCGCCCCTAGACTGGAGCCGGCGTCCGCGCCCGCGTCCGGCAGTACGACTGCCTCACCGGGCAGGTCAAGGCGCTGCGGGACGGCTGACGCCAACGCGGGAGAAGTACTCGCCGCTGCCCCCGGACTAGAGATGATGGCGCGGGCAGACAGCGCGGCCGCCTGGGCCGAGTTGCGGCGCATGCGAGCGAGCACCAGGGAGACCGGTAGCGGCGAGGGACTGGAGACGGCGGCGAGGGCGCGGGAGAGTGAGGCCGCCGCAGGCGCGCGGTGGCCGCCGAGTGCCGGCGCCGGCGACGCCAGGAGCAGGGCGAGGAGGGGCTGCATTTGTGGGCGGTGGTGGTGGTTGGAGTGGAGGCTGTCACGCGGGCGTGGAAGAATGGGCTGCATGTGGGTGGAGCCCGGAGTAAAAGGGTGGAGAGAGGGAGTGGGAGGCTGACTGTGGGCCAAAGGACATGCAAAATCTTCTCTCTCCGCCCCCAAGCGCCCCCCGATGGGCTGGGTGTGGTCTGTGACCGCCGGCTCTAACTTTGGCCAAATCCGGCGAAATCTGGACTCTTGGGATCACAAGTGGGCGAAAATTTAGGCGCCGACGGCCAAAAAGTGGTCCTGGGGAGCATCCTGGCGTGCCGGCTGGAGATTCTCTAACTTGCTATAACGATGTGCTCACTGCTTCCGCTTACATGAAATTTTAGCTGCTTCGCATCTAACCTCGC
>NW_025227597.1:46387-46749 GCF_018294505.1 Triticum aestivum | reverse complement strand
TGCTTCCCTCTGCGAAGGGCCTATCTTTTACTATTATCTTCTACCCTTGTACAAGAGTCTTGGTGATCATCACCTTTCCTTTTTACACTTCTTCCTTTGGCAAGCACTTTGTGTTGGGGTGATCCGGATATATATATATATATATATATATATATATATATATATATATATATATATATATATATATATATATATATATATATATATATATATATATATATATATATATATATATCCACTTGGATGTAGGCGTTCATAAATTATTATTGTTGACATTACCCTTGAGGTAAAAGGTTGGGAGGCGAAATTATAAGCCCCTATCTTTCTCTGTGTCCGATTAAAACTTTGAACCCATAAATATC
>NW_025227597.1:17035-46174 GCF_018294505.1 Triticum aestivum | reverse complement strand
CATCCTCTGGGACTAACTAACTAGCTCTACTCCGGTTGTTAAATTTTTTGTCAGTGGTGCCTAGGGCTGTGAACACTTGGAACATAATAGTCTTCCTGGAACTCTGGCAATCCATGGGCCACCGCCTTAACTTGGCTCACAGCACCGGCTGTTCTCGTCGTCTCGCCTGCTGATCCAGCAGAACTCTTAGCCACATCGTCAATTGGTTTCTGCAATCATGAACACAAGAAAGTTAATTAGCGTCTGCAGAAAAGATCATCCTCCAAAGATTCAGACAACGGAACATAAGATCAGAACCACTACTTACATTGAGCACTGGGTTGCCGCCGCCGCTGCTGATGGATTCCCGGGTCTCTGCGTCTAGCCGGATGCCTTCAGCCTCTGTGGCTGTCAGTACTAGAAGCAAGATCACAGCTGCACTCAGTGACAGGTACTTGGAAATGGAACTCATCATCATGTCAGAGATTGATGTCACTGACTAGCTAGGAGAGTATACTTCACTTAGTATTCAACTAAGAAGAGAGTGTAGAGAGAGGAGACGCTAATCAAGTCATTTGAGCTGAAGCATGCATCTAACCACATGAGAGATGATATATATACATCCTGCTTTTCAACCCGCACCAGTGTTTGCTGCACTTATGTCTGTCATGAGTGGTCTATCTGCAACATATACAAATTAAACAATTATACTTACAAGTGCAAATGTCGCTGGATCACTACCTTCAATTAACTTTAATTAATGGAGTACGTCCTTCGGTCCTTGCATGCCACCCTAAATGGGAGGATGTCTCCACAAAAGTTGGCCCATGAACAATTTGTTTAAGCCACTAGTTTGTTCATTAATATTTAACCAAATGCATCACTTTAAATTAGCTGCTAAGCACAAGAAGCTTTAGGTTTTTGTGTTTGGTCATAGGTGCCGCGTGCATTGCCCAGTCCTGGAAAGTTGGGTGCCGGTCTGTCTAGTCTAGCCAATGGCTTAGGTGCGACCGAACCCTAAACCCTAGGGAACCTGGATCTTCTGAAAGCTTCTACTACATGTGGGGTTGGATAAGTTGGATTTAATGATGTGGAGGGTTTTAGCGTGTTTAGCTTCTGAAATGAAATACACGAACAAAGAGAACTAAGAGCATCTCTAACGGAACTCAAAAAAATGGTTAACTCCTCAAAAGATTCCATTTTGAGAGGGTCAGCCACGGCTAATCAAAGCTCACAAGGTTAACTCAGGAGTTAAGGGCATCTCCAGCCGCGCCCCCAACTGGCCCTCCTCAGCCGATTTTGCCATGCCGGCAACAAAAAAAGGCCCCAGTCGCGCCCCCAGAAGCCCGTTTTTCGCCGGCTCGGGCCAAAACTGGTGCCGGCGGACCCAGGCCGAACCCGGTGCCCTGGGGGGCGCTTGGGGAGCCGGCGCAAGCGAAAAAGGCGCGTGGGCCCGCCCTGGAAGCGACCCGAGGGTCTTTTCCCGCCGTTTCTTGACACTTTTCCCTCGCATCTCTCCCGCTCGCTCGCCTTTCTCCCGCCATTCTATCCCTTTCTCCCGCTCACTCGCCTTCCTCCCGCCAAACCCCCTCCCGCTCGCCGCGAAGAAGCACGCCATGCCGCCGAAGAAGTACGCCATGCCGCGCGCGGCGGCAACCGTGACTGGCGCCGTGGCCCAGCCGAAGCCGAGGAAGCCGAGGGCGCCGCCATCGAAGCCACCAGGCTTGTCGAACGCCGAGTGAAGGGTGGAAGTTCAGCAGCGGGAAGCGGTCACCGCCGACAGGCGGAACAGGACCATAGCCAAGAAGGCCCGCGACACCGCGGCATGCACGGCGGCGTCTTCCTCATCGGTCGACCAGGCGGGGATGAACCCACCCGTCGTCAGCCACGCCCAGTACGCGCCCTGGGGACAGCAAGGCGCTGGATCTCCATGGGGTTCATCGTCGCCCGGCTGCTACGCCGACGGCGACGCGCACGGCGGGTTCAACCCAAACGTGACCTTCCCTCATGGTCACCCCGCTACGCGCACGCCCTCGCCCGCCTTCGTCAGCGTGCAGTACCCTCCATACAACTACTCGCCGCCCGCCTCCTACATGTCCACACCGACGCCCCATCTATACCGCGGACCACTACCCTTCTCGCACCTCGGCGACACCGACGACACGGGAGCCGACATGGACGACATCATCGCGACAGGATCAACCGCGGCCGCCGAGTCTCCCGGGTTCGCCACCCAGGACGAGGTGGTGGACCTCAACGGCGACATGGAGGCCGAGCTTGGCTACGTCTACGGCGACGACGCGCAGGAACCCGAGGAGGAGGAGGACGACGAGGTGGAGGAGGAGGAGGAACCGGCCCCTGTTCCGACGAAGGGGCGCCAGAAGAAGAAGAAGCGGGCGGCTAGGTCAGGCGAACCGCGCATCAAGTGGACGTCCAAGGAGGAGGAATGCCTCGTCGAAGCATGGAAAGTCGTCTGCCTCGACCCGACCACCGGCGCGAACCAGAGCTTGGACACGTACTGGGACCGCATCAAGGCCGAGTTCGACGAGCGAAAGCTCGTCGACCCCTACTTCAAAGGCGTGTACATGCAGCGCGGCTCCAAGGCGATGGCGAACCATTGGGGGCGTATCCAGTTGGCGTGCAACAAATGGCATGGAATCATCGAGGAGGTCTCGGCTCGCCCGGAGAGCGGCGCCAGCATTGAGGATCAGGTACGCACGCCGTTCGCCCGCATATCTTCATCCCCTACGCCCGCCAACTGTTTGTCTCTCCGCGCAGCTGCTGGGTATGTTCGCCATGTATCGGGGCGACAACCAAGATGCCGACTTCAAGCACCTCCACGTCTACAAGCGCATTGACAAGTGCGAGAAGTGGGCGGAAGTCCGGCGTGCCCTCGACAAGGCCAAGGAGACATACAAGCCAGACGCGACGACTCCGGGCGCGTCAGAGGGATGGCCGGACGGCCACAAGTTGGCAAAGAAGGGGAAAAGTGCCGACGCGGCAACCGCACGAGTGCAGGAGTCCATCGAGCATTGCCTCGCCGACGCCCAGGGGCAATCCATGGGCCACCACCTTAACTTGGCTCACAGCGCCGGCGATTCTCGTCGTCTCGCCTGCTGATCCAGCAGAACTCTTAGCCACATTGTCAATTGGTCTCTGCAATCATGAACACAAGAAAGTTAATTAGCGTCTGCAGAAAAGATCATCCAAAGATTCAGACAACGGAACATAAGATCAGAACCACTACTTACATTGAGCACTGGGTTGCCGCCGCCGCTGCTGATGGACTCCCGGGTCTCTGCGTCTAGCCAGATGCCTTCAGCCTCTGTGGCTGTCAGTACTAGAAGCAAGATCACAGCTGCACCCAGTGACATGTACTTGGAAATGGAACTCATCATCATGTCAGAGATTGATGTCACTGACTAGCTAGGAGAGTATACTTCACTCAGTATTCAACTAAGAAGAGAGTGTAGAGAGAGGAGAGGCTAATCAAGTCATTTGAGCTGAATCATGCATCTAACCACATGAGAGATGATATATATACATCCTGCTTTTCAACCCGCACCAGTGTTTGCTGCACTTTTGATGAGAGCTGAAGTCATTTGAGCTGAAGCATGCATTAAACAATTATACTTACAACTGCAAATGTCGTGGATCACTACCTTCAATTAACTTTAATTAATGGAGTACGTCCTTGCATGCCACCCTAAATGGGAGGATGTCTCCACAAAAGTTGGCCCATGAACAATTTGTTTAAGCCACTAGTTTGTTAATTAGTATTTAACCAAATGCATCACTTTAAATTAGCTGCTACGCACAAGAAGCTTTAGGTTTTTGTGTTTGGTCACAGGTGCCGCGCGCATTGCCCAGTCCTGGAAAGTTGCCTGGAAAGTTGGGTGCCGGTCTGTCTAGTCTAGCTAACGGCTTAGGTGCGACCGAACCCTAAACCCTAGGGAACCTGGGTCTTCTGAAAGCTTCTACTACATGTGGGGCTGGATAAGTTGGATTTAATGATGTGGAGGGTTTCAGCGTGTTTACCTTCTGAAATGAAATACACGAACAAAGAGAACTAAGAGCATCTCTAATGGAACTCTCAAAAATGGTTAACTCCTCAAAAGATTCCATTTTGAGAGGGTCAGCCATGGCTAATCAAAGGCTCACAAGGTTAACTCAGGAGTTGAGTCTCAAGTTCCCCCCACTCTCTCTATTTTGAGCAGCGGCCACCAACTCTCATCAAAAGCTTCCTTTTCTCCTCTCCCACGCACATTGTGCCTCTCCGGCCTCCGCCACTACAACCACCAGGCTGCCTGAGAATGGAACTGTTGGTCGCCTTCGCACTCTGGTGAACACTCCTGCTGGCGTTTGACACCCACACCAAGGAAGCGGCTTAGGACGAAGACAGTCTTGCGCTCCACTACGTCCCACGAGGACTGGCGGCAAGGCCGCGCCATTCGTGAAGATGACCGGCCACCCTCCGGTTGCTTTGGCCATCACCAAGCATACAAGGAAGCTGACGTCGGTAGGCAAGTCCCTAGACGAGGCAATGGCGAAGAAGAGGAAAAAGCCATCCACTCCAATGCCTCCTCTTCCGTCTCCGACCACTCCACTCACCTCCTCCGCCAACACCTACAACCACCGCAACCGCCGACAAGGATCATGCCCACCAAGTGTCCGACACAATTCCTGAAAGGTAAAAAATAGCATTTTTTTGTTTTGTTGATGAATTTTTGTGATGCAACGCGACGATGATTGCATGACATGTTGGTTCTTGGTGGTTTAGTGTAGATGAATATGATGTTACAAGTTTCATGTCTCAATTTGATGAATCGCACATACTCGAACTTGATGACATATCGATGTCTATGGCTGATGATCGTGAGAGGGAGGAGGATGACCCTGAAGCAGAGGAGATCAATGAGCCTGTGGAGACACAAACAAGTGTGTACAAGACAAGATCAGTGAACTATCGATGCCAAGAAGACATTGCTTTGTGTTTTGCTTGGATGAATGCGTCCTTTGGTGTCTAGGTTTGTACTGATGAAATGAATGAGAGGTTTTGACAAAGAATTGAAGAGTATTACTTGAGCAATGTGGATGTTCCTTCCAACTGTGCTCAAGGTTCTATTGCCCACCGGTGGGGTGTGATCCAAGATCAATGCAATCGATGATTTGGTTGTGTTGACCAAGTCAACCTCACCACCGAGTGGGATGACAATCAATGAGTATGTGTCTATCATCCAAGTCCTATACAAGCAACACAACAAGAATGGTGGTTGCAAACCGTTCGTGTTGCACCATTGGTACAAGGTGCTAGTTGGCCATGGTAAGTGGATAAGGATAAACTTCAAAACCACTACATAGAGGGCAATAATTAGCATATCGGTTGATGCTAACGACAAGCATGATGAAAATCCTCACACTAGGCCAAATGGGCAAAAGATCGCAGAAGAGGGAAAGAAAAATGCACGCGTCGACGTGTACCAAGAGGAGCTTTGTGCTATGATCGAGACCAAGAAAGCATTGGCAGCAGAAAGGAAGGTAGAGAATATAGCAAGGTCAAACGAGTTCATGTTCATGGAGGATTAGAAGTGGAGAAAAAAGGTTGCAGCCGAAGGGAGGAAGGTGGAAGTGGAAGATACGGGATTGCACTCGAGGAGGACAGACTTGCAAAAGAGAAGAAGGCAGAAGAGTGTGCTACCATGTTCATGGATCCGAGCACGATGGATGACACGACAAAGCAATATTGGCAACTCACTCGTGGTGAGATTTTTGCCAAGTTGATATATGCCCTGATGGTGATGGTGGCATCCGTGGTGATGGTGGTGGTGATTGTGTCCGCCATGGTGATTGTTGGCCGTGGTAATGGTGGTGGTGATGCTGGGCATGGGAGTGCTTGATTTTGTGTAACATGAAATTGATAGGGGTTGGTCCAAGACATAAGACACGCTATGTGGTGTTTTTTTTGACAAACTTGATCGATTTGGTGGCTTTTGGATGAAGTATATGCATGTTTTAAATTGAGTTACTGGATTGGATGAATTATATGTATATCTGTAGTCAAATTGTTGTATATGGTGCATTTGAATCATTCATACTGTTGATGAAATATGGTGCATTTGTTTCATATGCGAGTTGCCCGTAAATTTTTTCTACATGAGCCGATTTCTTCGTCCTCCTCCTTCGTGGCGCCATTTCCTAACTCCCTCTGCCTTTTTTAACAAACTGCCATCTTGAGAGCGTCATGTACTACATTCTTTAGCTACAACACTTATCCTTGCCTTCCAAAAGGTGGCTAGCTAGCCCCATCAATCATCTAGTTATCATTGAGCATGTTTCAGGAACAGTGGGTGTGTATACTATGCAGGTTCTTTCTCGTTAGTTATAACTTAGGACTTGCTATGAAGAGGCCGGGCGTCACTCGTCATGTTTGTTATTTTTAGATAATAACGAGAATAAATGAGACAGAGAGACACGGATTTTTACGTGGAAACCCTTGAGGGAGAAAACCACGGACGCACGAATGCGCAATCACTATAATGGAGGAGTATTACAAGCACGAGACGACAGACCGTCTGAGGTGCGACTACATGGGGTATATAAGAGGGCAATACATGAGAGTCCTTGGAGGACAAGTAAACGAGTTGTACTCGTACGCGTCAACGTCAACGCAAAGGCCCACACCGTATGTAATACGTCTAGTCCAATACGATACTAGAATTTAGATCATAATTTAACAATCTCCACCTTGATCCAAATTCCCTCCAGTAGTCGAAGAAAGTGAATAACTCCATCCAAATGAGCATAAACACCTTGTGCGTCAAAGTCCATCGGACTAGTGAGAAATACCAACTAAGCCTGAGCAAAGCTCAAACTTATTGGTAGGAACTGGCTTTGTCATCATATCAGCAGGATTATCATGAGTACTTATCTTGCATACCTTCAAATCACCTTCAGCAACAACATCTTGAATATAGTGAAATCTAACATCAATGTGATTTGTCCTCTCATGATACATTGGATTCTTTGTAAGATATATGGCACTTTGACTGTCAGAAAATATGGTAGGGCAAGATGAATCTCCACAAAGCTCAGTGTACAAACCTCTCAACCAGATAGCTTCTTTGCATGCCTCAGAAATAACCAGTAGTGGAACAAGCCACAATAGACTGCAAAGTTGCTCTCCAACTCACAGCACAACCACCAATGGTGAAAACATAACCTGTGAGTGATCTTCTCTTATCCAAATCACCAGCAAAATCAGAATCAACAAAACCGACAAGTCCATCTCCAGTTTTCCCAAACTGTAAGTAAGCATTAGAAGTACCTCGCAGGTATCTGAAAATCCATTGAATTGCTTTCCAATGCTCTTTTCCAGGATTAGCCATGTATCTACTGACAACACTCAATGCATATGATAAGTCAGGACGGGAACAAACCTACATAAGTGAACCAACTGCACTTGAATAGGGAACTCTAGACATGTACTCAATATCTGCATCTGACTTAGGACATAAAGCTGATGATAATTTGAAGTGTGCAGCTAACGGAGTACTTACTGGCTTGGCATTATGCATATTAAAACGACGAAGAACTTTATCAATATATCCTCTCTGACTTAGATATACTTTTCCAGACGGTCTATCTCTGGACATTTCCATGCCAAGTATTTTCTTTGCTACACCCCAATCCTTCATCTCAAATTCATTACTCAATTGCTTCTTTAGTTCATTAATCTCTGACATACTCTTTGCAGCAATAAGCATATCATCAACATAAAGGAGCAAATAAATAGTTGAACCATTGACAGTTTTCAAATAAACACAACTATCATAATTAGACCTTTTGAAACCTTGAGAGTGCATAAAGGTGTCAAATCTCTTGTACCACTGTCTAGGGGATTGCTTCAATCCATAAAGAGATTTCTTTAACTTGCAGACAAGCTTTTCTTTTCCAGGAATAACAAAACCTTCAGGTTGTTGCATATAAATATCCTCTTCTAATTCTCCATGTAAAAGTGCAGTTTTAACATCCAATTGTTCAAGCTCAAGATCATGCATGGCAACAATACTGAGTAAAGTGCGAATAGAGCTATGCTTCACAACAGGAGAAAAGACTTCGTTATAGTCAATACCTGGAATCTGGCTATAACCTTTAGCAACTAACCTTGCTTTATATCTTGTCTCATCATTAGGAGAAACACCTTCTTTCCTCTTGAAAACCCACTTGCAACGAATAGGTTTCTTCTCTCTAGGCAATTTTACTAAATCCCAAGTGCCATTCTTTTCAAGTGATTCCATCTCATCATGCATAGCAGTCATCCACTTATTACTATCACCTGAAATAATAGCTTTGGAATATGAAGAAGGCTCAGCATTACCTTCAATTTCTTCTGCAACAGATAAAGCAAAAGAAACAATATTGCACTCTTCAATTAACCTGTCAGGTTTATTAATACCCCGTCTAACTCTGTCACGTGCAGGATTCCAACTGGGTGGAACAATAGGCTGATTTGGAGAAGGAGTGACATGATCATCATTAACGACGGGTTCATCATGTGCATCAACAATTTCATTACTAGATGTATCACCTGAATCAATAACATGCTCCACCTGAACAGTAGGCTCCTGAACAATAGGCTGCTGTTCACTCTCAACGGGAACATTAGTAGATGAAACATCATGTAACATAGCAGATTCATTAAAGATAACATTTCTGCTAATAACAACCTTCTGGGTTTCAGGATTCCACAATTTGAAACCTTTAACACCAGACTTATAACCAATAAAGATGCACTTAACAGCCCTAGGCTCCAACTTTCCATTATCAACATGAGCATAAGCAGTGCAACCAAAAACTCTCAACTGTGAATAATCAGCAGGTGAACCAGACCATACCTCAATTGGAGTTTTCTTATTAAGAGCAATAGATGGTGAACGATTAATGAGATAACAAGCAGTGGAAGCGGCCTCAGCCCAAAAACGCCTATGCAAACCTGCATTGGACAACATGCAACGGGCTCTGGAAATAATGGTCCTGTTCATACGCTCAGCAACACCGTTTTGTTGAGGAGTATAAGGAACGGTGTAATGTCTGACAATGCCTTCAGACTTGCAATAATTCTTAAATTGCTTAGAACAGAATTCCATACCATTATCAGTGCGAAGTATTTTTACCTTCCTTTCGGTTTGTCTTTCAACCATAATCTTCCACTCCTTAAAAGCTGAGAATGGTTCATATTTATGCTTCAAGAAATAAGGCCAAACTTTTCTCGAATAATCATCAATAATAGTCAGCATGTAACTAGCACCACCTAGTGACTTCTTGCGAGATGGTCCCCATAAATCAGAATGAACATAATCAAGAATACCTTCAGTTGTATGGGTCGAAGTATTGAACTTCACCCTCTTGTGCTTGCCGAAGATGCAATGCTCACAAAATTTCAATTTACCAGGTTCATATCCATCAAGAAGACCTTTCTTATTTAACTCTGCTAAACCAAGTTCACTCATATGTCCAAGACGCATATGCCAAAGGTTAGCAGCATCACAATCAGAATTCTTTGAAATAACTGGAGTAGCGTTACCTGAAACGGTAGAACCTCGAAGGTAATAAAGACCATTGGTCGAACTTAAGTCACCTTTCATCACAACAAGGGAACCTTTGGTGACTTTCAAAACACTATCTTCACCTGAATACTTGTACCCCTTTGCATCAAGGGCACTCATAGAAATAAGATTTCTCTTCATCTTTGGAATATACCGAACATCTGTCAAAGTTCTTATTATGCCATCGAACATCTTGATTCGAATAGAACCTATGCCTTCAATCTTGCATGGTGAATTATCAAAAACCAAAATGGAACCATCAGAAGTAGTGGAATCAAAAGTATTAAACCAATCTCTATGTGGACACATATGAAAAGTGCATGCAGTGTCAAGTACCCACTCATCATTGGTCTCAGCACATCCAGCAATAACAACAAGAGCATCATCGGAACTATCATCACGAGCAACGTTAGCAGAGTTTTCACCTTGTTTGTTACCTTTCCTCTTTTCCTTGTTCTGCAACTTGAAACACTCTGAGATGTCATGCCCCTCTCTCTTGCAATATCTGCAATACTTCTTGTCTCTGGATTGCGACCGGCCCCTGTAGCCGTTTTTACTTCTGCCTCTGTTTCCATTATTGGAGTTCTTCTCCTTTGTCCTGCCACGAACAGATAATCCCTCGGCTTGGGATGAACTTGAACCTTCATGAGGCACCATTAATTTCATCTTCTCCTTAGAGTTCAAAGCTTCATAAACTTCATTAAGCGTGAGAGTATCACGACTGTATAATATGGTGTCTCGAAAATTGGTATAAGAACTTGGCAGTGAACAAAGTAACATTAAAGCAGTATCTTCCTCTTCATACTTAACCTCCATTGCAGCTAGATCAGATATGATCTCTTTAAATTCTGAAATATGATTCAAAACATTACCTCCCTCGGGTAACCTATGCAGGAATAATTTTTGCTTCAGATGCATCTTGCTGGTGAGATCTTTAGTCATGCAAATCCCTTCCAGCTTTAACCATAGAGCGGCGGCAGTTTTCTCGCTCAAAACTTCCTGCAAAATATTATTATGCAAATGGAGTTGAATTTGTGACAAAGCCTTACAATCGATTCTTTTCTCCTCAGTAGTCCAGTCCTCAATTCGGTTCTTCCCAAAACTATCCAGTGCTACATCATAGTCGGCCTGTGCCAACAACGCCCACATCTTGACTTTTCATAGGGTAAACCTTGTGTCACGGTCCAGCAGCGGAAGATCGTACTTCATGGGTGCCATGAGTCGATAAAACTGTGTACACAAAGTAGTACAAGCCAGTAGAAAAATTCTTAACAGAATTTAATATGCGGAGCAAATAGAACGTAGTAAATAGCACCTGGTAGTATTAGGCAGTGAATGTAGCGGACGAACGGAGAACAAAAAACTAACAGTACTAGTAATCAGACGCTACACTGTAGCTTCTCGTGAGGAAGTAGTACTAGTAATCTTGATTGCTTCGATGGAATTTGGTCTTGGCACCAAAAAGTAGCAGCAGCAGATCACTGTTTGCGTGGGGACTTGAAGCGGAGGATTTGACGTGTAGTAGCAGCGCCCGTACAGCAGCGGCAACTCGGCGAAACTCAGAGCGGCTGCAGCAGAAAAAATCTCGGTCTTGTCCACTTGGCGATTTGACGGCTCAGTGGATATCTGCACGGTGCGCAGCGGAATCTCCTGTCGGTCTCGGCTTCGCAGCGGAAATCGATCCGAAGTCGGATCGCCGGGTCACGTACGTGCGGCGGCGCACGCAGATGAAAACCCTAACTTCTCTCGTCTCAAATCTCGTATCTATAACTTGGCTCTGTATACCACTTGTTACATAATAACGAGAATAAATGAGACAGAGAGACACGAATTATTAAGTGGAAATCCTTGCGGGAGAAAACCACGGACGCACGAAGGCGCAATTACTATAATGGAGGAGTATTACAAGCACGAGACGACAGACCGTTGGAGGACAAGTACACGAGTTGTACTCGTACGCGTCGACGTCAACGCAAAGGCCCACACCGTATGTACTACGTCTAGTCCAATACGATACTAGAATTTAGATCATAATTTAACAGTTATCCACTTGATGGTATATTTTGAGTTAATAAAGGCACCCTTCTTTATCGAAAAAAAGTTATAATTAGGACTGTCTTACGATCAAACAAATTGGTGGTTCTATTTGGAGGTTGTCGTCAGGTTAATGAAAATCGTGATCTGTAATTGTGCAAGCCCACACGAGACTGATCGATCAAGAGGCAGGCAACAACTCACATATGTTGCTTGAAATCGTATTGCCAAGAATATTAGCACATCAACGCTATGTCATGTGCCCACTGAGTGAGCTTACATGAATTTTACAAAGTAATTCTGGCAGCCTGCAGCCGCCGTGTCTACCTAGCTAGCTAGTCAGTTCTAGACAGAGACCATCGATCAAGAGAGGAAATAAAGAAGAATTTGCTCCATCAATGGTGCCTAGGGCTGTGATCTTTTGGACCATAGTAGTCCTCATGAAACTCCGGCAACTTATGCGCCGCCGCACTAACTTCATCTGCAGCAACGTGGACGCTCCTTTTTGTCTCGCTTGTCGAGCCAGCAGATCCCTCGATGACATTGGTCCCAATCGGTTTCTGCATTGACGACACTGAGTTGCCACCGCTGCTGCTGAGTGATGCCCGCGCCTCTGCATCTAGCCGGATGGCTTCAGCCTCTGTGGCTGCCATCAGTACCAGAAGCAAGATGATGGCTGAAGCCAGTGTCAAGTATCTGGAACTGCAACTCCTCATCTTGTGAGAGATCAATGTCATTGACTAGATGGAGAGTATACTTCAGTGAATCTTCAGCTCAGAAGAGGGTGTAGAGAGGAGAGGTTGTCTAGGCTAATGAGTCGTTTGAACTGAAGCATGCATCTAACCTCGTGAGAGATGGTATATATGCATTCAGCTTTGCAACCCGTCCCGGTGTTTGCTGCACTAATGTCTGTCAGGAGTGCTTTATCAACAACATATACAAATTAAACAACTATTTCTTAGTGCAAATGGCTCTGGATCACTGCAATTAATTAACTCGAATATATAGAGACCGTCCTTGCATGCCACCCTAAATGGGAGGATGTTTCCACAAAAGTTGGGCCATGAACAATTTGTTTAAGCCACTAGTTTGTTCCTTAGTACTTAACCAAATACTACAACACTTTAAATTAACTGCTAAGCACAAGAAGCTTTAGGTTCTTGTGTTTGGTTCCAGGTTCCGCACGCATTGCCCGGTCCTGGAAGGTTGGGTGCCAGTCTGTCTAGTCTAGCTAACGACGTTGGTGCATTGACAGAGGCTGCGTCTTATGAAAGCGTCTACGGGGAGAAGAGAATATCCTGGTAGTTATGTTGGATTAATTTGCGGACACGCTTTGGATGTAGCTTTTACGTGCTTAGAATGGTAGCTGGCTCTAGTTCTGTACATGTTCTATATTTTTTTTCCTGGTGATCATATAGGTCCTCTTTGAACTAAGTATACTTCCTCCGATCGGTCCACTTATTTCCGATCGGAGGGAGTACCAAAGAGCACAGCACACACAATATAAAACATGACCATAGTATGCTATTTCTGGCTGAATACTGGAGTACCACGTTGGCCTGCTTTCTACTCCCTCCATTCCTAAATATAAGACCTTTTATAGAGATTCCAATATGGACTACGTACGGACAAAATGAGTGAATATAAACTCTAAAATATGTCTATATAAATCTGTATGTAGCCCGTATTGAAATCTCTAAAAGATATTATATTTAGAAACGGAGGTAGTAATGATTAAGAACCACGCGAGGGCAGGGGGGGTCTTCAGAAAAAGAACACTGCCATGCTATTTCCTCTTCTTCTTTTTTGCCTTTGTTGCCGACCCTCTCTTGCTTTTCTGCATACATTACCTATCTTGAGAACGTCCTGTGCTGCATTCTTTAGTGCCAACACTTATCCTTGCCTTGCAAAAGGTGGCTAAGCTCAATCAATCATCTAGTTATCATTGAGAGCATGTGCGAAATAGTGGTTGTACGTAGCTTTGGGATAATCTAGTGCACCGTCCTGCCCGAACGTAAAGTGTTGTAGTACACCAAAACCATGTCTTCTCCGGCTTACAGAGATACAGAAGTGGAATTGAGCTTCATAGTTGCTATAGCTATCATGATGTGATCATTGCTTCAGCTTACATGAAATTCTAGCTGCTTCGCATCTAACCTCATGAGAGATGGTATATATGTTGGAAATTCGCCCACTGGATCGATCACATCAAATCACGACGAAGAACACACATACGAAAATCTGATAGCCAAGGGCACGTGTCGCGCCCCTCTTTTCCTCTTTATTTCTCTTTTCTCCTTTTCTTCTCGGTACAACTTTCACGCAGCCCTGGTGCATATATATATGCAGCCTCCAGGACCAATGCCTAGCCGTCCCAAACTAGCTAGTCCTACTCGAACACAATCAACAGACTCCTAATCGGACTCAACCATGTTACTTTCCTAATCTAATGACCGGCAACGCTGATCACAATTACTAACTCTACTAGGACTCTAGCCTATTACTCCACGGCAACCTACCTAGTTATTTTCTAAATCAACATGGACACCAAAAGCTGACTTACACGTTTGACTTTTGGATACGTACTAAGGAAAGATTACTGCTAAGAATATAACATCCTCTGCGACTAACTAGGTCGCTCTACTCCGGTTGTTCTATTTTTTGTCAGTGGTGCCTAGGGCTGTGAACACTTCGAACATAATAGTCTTCCAGGAACTCCGGCAACCCATGGGCCACCGCCTTAGCACGGCTCGCAGCACCGGCGTTTCTCGTCGTCTTGCCTTCTGATCCAGCAGAATTCTTAGCCACATCGTCGATTGGTTTCTGCAATCATGAACACAGGACAGTTAATTAGTATCTGCAGAAAGAATCATCCAAAGATTCAGACAATGGAACAGAAGATCAGAATCACAGCTTACATTGACCACTGAGACTTTGCGAAGTCAAACACAAGGCCAACCCAAAATGCGACAACAGAGAACAACCAGGTTGGGCAGAGAAATAAAGTGGGCTGGGCTACAAGCATATGATGTCAGCCGACTGAGACCAACCCTTTTACAAATAATAACCCCTGGCTAACTCAACCAAATGGTAGGACAAATTTTATCTACCACCAATGGTAGTTACCATCTAATTGTTTGTCCTCCACGTGTCCTCCACCTTTGAGTCAACCGGGTAGAGAGATTGGCTTAACGGGCGCTGTGAAATCCAAACCGGAGCAATTAATTTAGTTTATGCAATAAAATAACCGGCCAAGTGATGGGTTTGTTCAACCACCTCCTCATTTCCTGTACGTTGAACAAACTATGTATCGGATAAGCACGCTGACGCTAAATTACTCTCTTGTTAAGTGGAAAGAAATGTTTTCAGCGAATAGGTAGCTACTTTTCATTATAAATAGCCAAATAAATAGTATACACTGATTTCTCTTGTTTTTTTTGCGGGGTACTGATTTCTCTTGAGGTGGAAGAAAATTTCGTAAGAATACGTACTTAAGACCTTTCCTTAGAAATAGTCAAATATGTAGTATGGATTATGGAGTCTATAGTGTGAACTTCTAAATTTCCTTTAAAAATTATAATATACTCCTGTACTATGGATTATGGAGTAGTATGTATCAATTTTTTGGCCACATGGAGTATACTGCTGTATACTTGGAGTATGGAGTTTACATATAACTAGCAGAGTATGGAGTATGTAGTATGTGTATATTTTCCATTAGGAGTGTGGAGCATGTACCTTTTTGTGCATGACACATATTTTTAATTCAATACGTGTGTCTTAGACGTTCCCTTTAATATATGAAGTGCATTCATAAATTCGCAAAAAAAGGTACATTAATATGACAAGGTAGTATGTAGTATAAAACATAAAGTAGTATGGAGTATATGGTATTTCATAAAGAATTGAGTATCTGGTGAGAGTATGTTTTAAAGAAAGTATGTAGTATCTCCAACAAAAAAGAAGAAGAGAAAGAGTATATACTCCAAACATAAGGAGTATCTCTAAATAAAGAAATACTTGTAGATATTTAGATATAGTGGAAGAAGTATATTCATTATGTTCCCTCTACATGTACAAGTACAATATATGATGAGATTGCTTGGTGGCAAAAATGCATACATCTGCGGTGCAAAACTAAGTATCTATGCACGTACTAAACTTTGAAGCAAACTGAAATATCTATGGATGTACTATTACACTTTCAAGAAAAAAGTGACTACTAACCAAGAATCTTTTCCATCACGTAGCCTCTTTGCCTGGTTGTGGTGCATGCTTATGCCCGTGCGTGTACAGATCTATAACTTCATATACACATTGGAGTATGTAGTATGTATATACAAGGAGTATGGAGTATGTATATACAATGTCGGAGTCGGTTTGTAGTCGTCGTTTCACGCATTGGAATAAGTAGCCGTTCGTCGCTGTGGCACAGTCTACGATGTTGCAGCAGCCTTGTATAGGTGTTCGGTGTTGTTGCCGTCGTCTGGAGCATCCGTCGGCGTGGCCATCACACGTATGGCTATATACAGCGGTTCGTCATCATCGTCACCGCCGAACACCATGCCGGAGCAGTCACACGTATGGCTATGTACATCAGTTGGTGGTTGTCATCTTCGCCGAGCAGATCACCGTCCCGGATGGCCATATGCAACCCGGCAGTCGTAATGGATCATAGAATCATGGAATACATTGTTGAAGATGAACAAAAAAATCTGTCAAAATAATAAACGAATCAAGAACAGTAGGAATACTTTGTATATCAGCTGCATGGATGGTTGGATACCTTGTAACATCCCGTGCTCCTAACTGAATTGGTTGCAATCACCATCGGGCCATAACAAAATTTATTGAGACACATAGAAGAGGATCGATACGAGTCCATGCATGCGAGAGGCCGGATGCCAGATCCGAAAGCTAGCTAGGTTGTTGGGAACGGCCGGGTAGCTATATACGACCGGGTAGCTATATACGAAGCCATGCAAAAATATCGGTAGCTTCCGTTTTTTTTTTGAAACTTTCCGGGTGTGGGGAGAGAAATTTATTAGTTTTAGTACAACCGAACCCGTTAATCAAGAGCCACACCCAGGAATGATCGGTGGATAAAAAAGTAGGGGTAACCACCACTAGGTGGTAGTACCTAATCATTGTTATATACTACATACTACACGTACATACTCTCGGTTCCGAGAGATACTACATACAACATACAAAATGCAAGTGGTGGTAACTACCACTGCTTGTAGGAAACATTTGATCAGCCGTACGGCCCGGGCACAAAGTACAGCAGTACTTGGGCGAACAACACTGCAGCATATCCAGCAACGCTTCCACTGATGAGGTTTGTATTCGCTACGAACTCGGAATGATGTCCGCAGATCAACCACCAGTCGTAGTGGTGCTTTTTGTATTTGATGCTATGTGGCTGATGAACCATCTCACGAGCACATGTACATTCCACACACACAATCGCGATCAACGTTGCTTGGGCATTCAAACCGTAAGTCCGTAAAATATTTTCATTTGTCAATAAGTTAATTAGTACACAAAAACTGTGTCTTCTCCAGCTTACAGAGATGCATAAGTGGAATTGATCACATCTAACCTCATGAGAGATGGTATATGTACATCCTCCGGGACTAACCAACTAACTACTCCGGTTGTTCTATTTTTTGTCAGTGGTGCCTAGGGCTGTGAACGCTTGGAACATAATAGTCTTCCTGGAACTCCGGCAACCCATGGGCTACTGACCTAGCTTCGCTAGCAGTATCAGCGCTCCCTGTGGTCTCGCTTGCCGATCCACCGGAACCCTTGACCGCATCATTGATTGGTTTCTGGATTGAGCAACACAAGCAGGTTAATTAGCACCTGCGGAAAGGCTCATCCAAAGATTCAAGCAACGAAACAGAAGATCAGAATCACTACTTACAATGAGCACCGGGTTGCCGCCGCCGCCGCTGCTGACTGACGCCCGGGTCTCTGCGTCTAGCCAGATGCCTTCAGCCTCCGTGGCTGACAGTACTAGAAGCACGATCACGGCTGCAGCCAGTGGCAAGTAGCTGGAAATGGAACTCTTCATCACGTCACAGATTGATGTCACTGACTAGCTAGGAGAGTATATTTCACTCAGTCTTCAGCTAAGAAGAGAGTGTAGAGAGAGGAGAGGCTAATCAAGTGGTTTGAGCTAAAGCATGCATCTAGCCACATGAGAGATGGTATATATACATCCTGCTTTTCAACCCGCCCAGTCTTTGCTGCACTTATGTCTGTCATGAGTGGTTTATCTACAACATACAACATATATACAAATTAAACAACTATACTTACGAGTTATGAGTGCAAATGTTGTTGGATCCCTACCTTTAATTAACTTTAGTTAATGGAGTATGTCCTTGCATGCCCCCCTAAATGGGAGGATGTTGGATGTTTCCACAAAAGTTGGCCCATGAACAATTTGTTTAGGCCACTAGTTTGTTCATTAGTGCTTAACCAAATGCAACACTTTAAATTAGCTGCTAAGCACAAGAAGTTTTAGGTTTTTGTGTTTGGTCACAGGTGCCACGCGCATTGCCCAGTCCTGGAAAGTTGGGTGCCGGTCTGTGTAGTTTAGCTAATGGCGTAGGTGTCGGTGTCAAAACCGGCGGATCTCGGGTAGGGGGTACTGATCTATGCGTCTTAGGCTGATGGTAACAGGAAGCAAGGGACACAATGTTTACCCAGGTTCGGGCCTTCTCGATGGAGGTAAAACCCTACTCCCTGCTTGATTAATATTGAAGATATGTAGAATACAAGAGTAGATCTACCACGAGATCGTAGAGGCTAAACCCTAAAAGCTAGCCTATGATGGTATGATTGTAAATGTGATCGGCCTTCTAAGGACCACCCTCTCCGGTTTATATAGACACCGGAGAGCTAGGGTTTACATGGAGTCGGTTACAAGGAAGGAAACATAATATCCGGATCGCCAAGCTTGTCTTCCACACAAAGGAGAGTCCCATCCGGACACGAGCCGAAGTCTTGAGTCTTGTATCTTGACGCTTCTATAGTCCGGACGATGAATATAGTCCGGCTGTCCGGATACCCCCTTATCCAGGACTCCCTCAGTAGCCCCTGAACCAGGCTTCAATGACGATGAGACTGGCGCGCAGTCTTATCTTCGGCATTGCAAGGCGGGTTCCTCCTCCGAATACTCCAAGGTTACTATCGAACACGTAGGTTGTGTCCGGATTTGCCAAATGATCCTCACATACCACCGTAGAGAGAATGATACTTCAGCTGACGATTTTTAGATGACGTGACATGCCACTAGAGCTAGGTCATTATTCGAACCGTTTTTCTCAACCAGCCACAGCGCATATTGCGAGGCGGTTTCCATGACACGTCTTGTCAAAACAGAGATCATGTCCCCTTATCACGGGATTCTCATCAATACGGGTATGGGTAATCCCCCCGTGCCATCAATCGTGGTGGTTAGGAAGTAAGCGATTCTCAACAGGCTAGTGGGGAGGCGCACCGCTTTCGTCGCCTCTATAAAGGGATAAGAGTTCCCCATTCTTACCCACGCCTTCTTCCTCCCCCGCATACTCTTGCCCCCTCAAGCTCCAGCGCCCCAGCCCAGGTTTTCTCCGCACAGTTAGTCATGTTCGGAGCAGGAGGCAAGTGGGTGGCTTCCACCATGACGGAGAAGAAGATCACGAATCTTCGGGTGGCCGGATACTTGGCCGCAGATATAGCGCACCGGCTACCAGATGAGGGGCAGGTCATTCCAACTCCAGGACCCTACGAGAGGGTCGTGTTCCTGGCCCACTTCGTCCGTGGACTGGGGTTTCCACTCCACCCCTTCGTCCGCGGGCTCATGTTCTACTACAGGCTAGACTTTCATGATCTAGCTCCGAACTTCGTCCTCAACATCTCGGCGTTCATCGTCGTATGCGAGGCTTTCCTCCGCATCAAGCCTCATTTCAGCTTGTGGCTACAAATCTTCTGCGTGAAGCCGAAGATCGTGAGTGGCCAACAAGCGGAGTGCGGAGGAGCCATGGTGGGCAAAATGCCTAATGTCACTTGGCCTGAAGGCTCCTTTGCGGAAATCGTGAAGGGGTGGCAATCGTGGTGGTTCTACATCACCGAGCCGCGCGACGCCAACTGGGCGGCGGCCCCCAAGTTCCGATCTGGAACCCCTATGCGTCTCACCTCCTGGGAACAGAAGGGCCTGCTATGGCGCGAATCTACAGAGCTGACCGGACTCATCAGCTGCATCAAGTGCATGAAGGACAAGAACATCAAGCTTGTCAATGTGATCCAACTTATGCTCATTCGCCGGATTCTGCCATGCCAAAGGAGGGCATTCAATCTGTGGGAGTTCGACCCGGCCGAACACCAGATGCTTCAGAGGCTCTACGGCATGAAGCACAAGGACGCGTGGAAGGCGCTATTCAAGGCCTCCGAAGTACCTCTTCTTATAACCGAGGACCGCGGGCTACACGCCGCACGGCACCCCACCCAGGTGAGTTCTCAGGCCGCCACTGGGTCCGGTTCTCCCCAACGTATTTATGGAAAATTCCTAAGTGATTGTGTATGTTCGTTTTAGTAGTATGTGGAGACAGCGGAGCAAATCGACAGTCCGGCTCCATTGCCGGAAAGCCCAGCCAATGATCTTCTGACAAAGATGCTGGTCCCGGCACCCTATAAGGGGCCGGAGAAGAAGGCCGACAAGAAGGCCCCGGGGACCCGAAAGGGCCTCCGAAATAAGGTTGCGCAAGCCTCATCCGAAGACGACGAGACGCATTCCTCCCCCGAAGGGGAAGAAGAAGAGGAGGAGGAGGAGGCCGCCCCGTCCGGAAAGGATGGGGGCCGGAGATGGCGAACCAGGGGGCCAGGAGAGGCCCTCGGCGTAAGGCCGTCATACCCCTGTCGTCCGATGACGACGAGGCAGATTCCTCCCGCAGAGGCGAGGAGGAACAAGGAGAAACACCACCTCCCCGCACTGGGGGAGGGAAGAAGAGGAAGGCCGCCCCGATGGGAGAGACTGGGACGTCCAAGAAGGGAAAGGCATCCCTTCCGGACTACTCCCCCACCGCCGCCGATAGCGAGGAAGGGTGGCTGCCCAGGAAGAAGCCCCTTGTGCGATCGTAAGTGTTCGCACTCAATCGTGATTTCGCTTCATAGTATTGTTTATAATGCCGAACTTGTATGCAGTCCGGCCAGGGTCCTTCCCGAAGTGTCGTCTTCGGACAGGTCCTTGACCGAGTCAGCAATGAACTCACTCCCAACGGCCACGTCTCCTCGACCTGCGGACGACACGGAGGTGTTGTCCCGAAGGCTCCAGACGATGGCGGAGGTGGCCCTGGAGGCGCCTCACGGCGGCGTCCCAGACGTCGGACTCGCGGAGTTGAAGGTCCCTGCGGATCATGTTGATGAGAGCCATGGTAAGCCGGGCTCTCAGCCGAACACTGTTCTGGAGCCTTCAGTGGTTCCGGACTTAGGCGGGCAGCCCCTCGTTATGGAGGGAGGGCCGTCTGTATCAAGGACTTCCATTGCGCCCCAGGCGCTGGATTGTCTGCTGGAAGCGCTTCGCGGTGCTTCCCTAGGTGAAGAGCACCGTACTCTCATGAGTGCGGTGATTCAGAAGGTTTCGTCCGCCAAGAGCGGACTAACCCAAGCCTGCACCATCCTTCTAACAGGCTTTGAGGTAAGCAGTAAAAATATGTGAAGTTACCACCCGATAGGTAGTAGCCCCTGATACTCAGTTTGGTGTTCGGAAAGAAAAACCAAACGGAGGGTCAATTATAATCCGCAGGAGTCTGACAATAGTGAATGTAAATAAACAGGCTGTGCTGCTGGCCGCTGCTGCTCGCACGGCCGAAATCGCCGGCCTAACGCAGGATTTAGAGCGGGCATAGGGAGAGCTCTGCCTCGCGACGAGGCAGCTCGAGGAGAGCAAAGGTAAATGGTTCCCCTATCTCATATAATGAATAGTAAATAAAATTTGATTATGCTAACGACGCGATGTCGTGATATGGTAACAGAGGCCACCACCGAAGTGGCGTCTCTCAAGAAGGCGCTGTCCGAGGCCGAACAGAAAGCGGCCTTGGAACTCAAGGAGCACGAAAAGCAAGATGCCCGAGTGGGCGAGGTACAAGAAGAGCTCCGGGAGCTCGGCAAGAAGCTCGAGTCTGTGGAGCGGGAGCTGAAAGCAAAAGAGGCTGAACTTGCGAAGGCCCTTACAAATACAAAAGACGCCAAGGCCGAAGCCGAGAGGGCTCAGCAAGAGATCCAGGAGGCCAAGAAAATAGCGGCGGGTAAGAAATTTTTTATGCAAAGCAAACATGTGGAGGAGGCGTTTCTTTTACTTACTCGAATCCGGAGCTCTCCAGGGGCATTCGCAGACCTGCCACGCAGCGTATTAGATGCCGCGGAGTTCTACCGTGCCCAGGAGGGGAGCTCAACGGAGAAGTTGTTCTGGTCCCAGTATGCTTGGGACGAACATGAAACGCCTCTGAGTGACCAACTGAAGCAGTTGGTCGAACTCCAGAAGGCGGCCGAAGTGGCTATGAAAGATCCCATAGTCCGGATATGGTCTGGCGAGCTTCTGCCCACCAGCTACTTCGGCCTGATCAAGCGGATGGTGGATTCTTGTCCATGACTAGAAGTCATCAAGTGATCCGTTTGTATTGAAGGCGCCCGCCGGGCCCTTGCCCGCGCCAAGGTGCATTGGGGCAAGCTGGATACGGAGAAGCTGGTGAAGGACGGGCCGCCGGAGGACAAGCCGCACCGCGTCCCCGAGAATTATTATGATGGCGTTATGAAGGGTGCTTGCCTCGTGGCCGATGAATGTAGCAAAGACATAATTTAAAATATTACCTCCTATGCGGCTGTTTATCAAATTCTAAAAGTAGGCCAGTCGTCGGCTTCCGCCCCCGTGTAACTAGTACTGGGGTGTTCGTGGAAAACCCGGACACTCTTTGTCCAAATATTTGGTCCCTTAAGGAGGTGTCCAGCGCAACGAACCAGTTAATCGAACTATACGGCTTTATAACCTTCACTTAGCCATAGAAGTCTATGATTTAAAATTTCGGCGAAGCCCCTAGTATCCGGAAGGCCGAATTGGAGCGCTATACACGCCTATATCGGACAAAGCCGAATAATCGCCTAAGGCGGAAAAATCTTAGGATTTTAAGACCTCTCGAATAGCGACCAGTCTCTCGCCACGTCATGTCGGACAGTTTTGTGCTTTCTCTACTGAGGTGCTCGTCCGAAAAAATCAGGGCACAATCGCAGTAGTTCTTCCTGCGCTACCTTAGCCGAATTAATGGAGCGTAAGGTACCAAAGCAAGGGAGCCGGGCTATCCCAACTGTAACCCAAGACATGATTCGGAGCTGATGCATATAATGTTGTAAGTTCGGGGTGCCGCACTGTTGAAAGTGTTCGGACTTGTCTTGCCGTATTGTGGGGCGCTATAAGAAGCCCCTGGCAAACTCAACGTACCAAAGTGTATGGATGCAAACTATGGTAATTTTACAAAAAAGATACCCGCATCCCTCTCCACATTTGCAGAGAAGGCATTCCCGCGTTCATCCTTATCTCCCACAACCTCATTGTTGAGCAATTAAAAAAACCTCTGAAACAATTTGGCATGGTGGCAGCTGCCGGCGTCGTCCATCTCCATCTCCCACTCAGGCCGACCACCAACCACCACCATGCCCCACTCCTCCTCACCTTATCTCTCCTCTTTCTCGTCTCCCCCACTCATAACTCATCATGTACGCCGCTGATGCAGACCCTCACCGACACCAACCTCTGCAAAGCACGTCGACGGCACCGTCCGTGACCCAACACCTCAGTTGCCTCACCACCCAGCACCACCTCTTCACCCTCCTAATCGCTATCACCTCCGCCCCTCCATTGTCTCCTTCGGCACCCACCTTCGTAAGTACGCGGCAGGCTACATCCTGCTCATCCTCGGTGGCAGTGCCGCCACCTACGAATGTTATTTCTTCACAAAGTTTTGCACACAACTAGAACCATATGGTATGCAATTTGGGATCAGGACTGAATATTTTATAAAAAAATATCGGTAGTTTTTACACATGGGACTACTCCCGCATGGGTCAATCACAACAGATATTTTATAAAATAAACTACTCATATAAATACATCTTGATGTTCCGTGCAACGCACGGGCATCTTGCTAGTCAAGTACAGAAAAAAGTACAACAGTACTTGGGCGAACAATGGTGATGGGGATGGTATTTGCTATCATTGATGGTATTTATACTAGAAGGATTAGGCGCGCTTTGTTGCCCCATTTATATTGTTGGGATATAGTAATCAAAATTGGTTTGACACGTAGGGAAGATAGTAAAGTGTGTTTTCATTTTTATAATACAATGTTTTGATGTGATTTTTGGCAGTATGATTTTGTGTTATCTGCTAATCAATCCATACGTGCAAAAACATTCTACGTTGGTGGACACATGTGCTATATTAGAGCTACAGTGCACATGTTGGTGCTTCTTTGTTAGTTGAGAGGGTGTACGGGACATATGTGTTTCTAAGGAATGATTGTTTCCAATTAATTTGAAAAGTTGATGATCCAATCAAAATCATCAATCAAATCCAAAATTTAATACCTCAACTGAATGAGAGAGCTCCGTGAGAAATCGTTGACCTGGTAGAAATCAAGAACCAATGAACTTCTCAATTGAGCGGGAGATCTCCAGAATTAGGCAGCATAGTGCATTAGATAGATGATAAAAGAATTAAAGAGAGTGCCCCTTCAATCATTGATCCGGTCAAAACTGATGACCAAATTTCAAATTGGAGGCCTCAATTGAATGTGCAACACCTCAATTGAATGTGAGGGCTCTAAAAATTAGGGATCATGGTGTATTAAATGATAAAAGAATTGAAGAGAGAGCCCCTTAAATCATTGACCCGATCAAAATCGATGATCCAATTCCAAATTGGACAACTCAATTGCATGTAAGGCCTTAAAAATTAGGGAGGATATATTCTAAATTGAATACCTCAATTAATTATGACACCAAATATCAATCTGAGTTCCATCACCTACTCGTCAGATATACCCCCTCTTGAAAGCTTCTAAACCTTGACATGATAGTGGCGGCGATGGTGGTAGCAAGGGCGCGGTGGCGTGAGAGCATCTCCAACGGCCGCGCAAAAATTCCGCGTCCAATAAAAATCATAGCGCACCACTGTAACACTTTTAATGCGTCGGGACCAACTTTGCTTTAGCAGGCGCCCAAAAACGCGCGCCCAAAAAGCAGACAGTGCAAATTGTGAAGCGCGCGCAATCCGGTGCCCAAAATATGCTCCGCGCGATAGCGTTTTTCAGCGCGCGCCCAAAAACTTTTAGCGCTACAGTTTTTGCTGGAGCTGTCCGGCACCCAAACAAACAAACCTTTAGTACGCGGAGCTCTTTTTGGGTGCCTGTTGGAGATGCTCTGAGAGAGAAAAAGAACATAAGTTTGCACGGAGAAGAAAACAAATGGACGAGGCTTCCAGGGGATAAGGTTGTGGAGAGATGTGCGCTGTGTGGGCCCATGGGACACACGTCGCCAGCACGAGGCTGCCGACACGCCCATGTTATCGGCCGGGTGATGGCGAGTGTTTTCCCTTACTTTTTACAAATAACCCCTGGCTTGCTCAACCAATCATCAACTTATGATTAAGCATGCATGAGTGGAGGATATATAGACCCATATACTTTAGCGCAGCCGTACGGCCGGGCACAAAGTACAACAGTACTTGAGTGAACAACACTGCAGCATATCCGGCAACGCTTTCACTGGCGGGCTTTGGTATTCGCTACATGCCACAAGTCTCTGTCGAGCAATTCTGCCTGCTTCCTAGTTGCTTCATACCTTCATACTCCCTTCGTATCATAATTAGATTATAAGCGATAAACGTTGCTTGGACACACAAGCGATCAACGTTGCTTGGACATTCAAACCGTAAGTCCGTAAAATATTGTCATTTTTCAATAAGTTAATTAGTACACCAAAACTGTGTCTTCTCCGGCTTAAAGAGATGCAGAAGTGAAATTGAGCTTCATAGTTGCTAAGAGCATCTCCAGCCGTTGTGCCCCCCAGGAGGCGTTTTTTCGGCCTCCTGGGGAGGCACCGGCGGATTTTTTTGCACTGGGGCCAACAATTTTTTCAGTCGTCCCCCCACCCAACCGACGAATGCACTGCGCACGCGCCCACCGAGCTCGACCGCCGCCGCTCCGTCCTCGTGCCCCACGTGCCCGGTGAGGACCCCGACGAGCGTGGACGCGGGTGTGACTCGTGGGGTGACCATGGAGAGGACGGGGCGCATGCCTAGCGCGCCCGCCAGCTCCGACAGCGGCCGCATCCCGCGCTCCTCCTCGGCACACACACTACTAGGGAAAACCCTAGCAGTAGCGCTGGTTTTGTGCACACTAGTAGCGCGGGTAGGCGCGCTACTAATAAGGCGCTACAGCTATTGCTTAGCAGTAACGCGTGCCCGCACGCGCTACTGCTAGCACAAATAGCTGCAGCGTTTGTTCAGTATCACGCTACTGCTAAGGTAACTACTTGCAGCGTGTTTTTTGTCCATCGCTACTAGTATTTTTTAGTGTATTTATGCGCCATCGTACAAATATTGGTACAATACCAGTTATGAGGTCTACATCATTATGTTCATAATAGTGTGTCAAATGAAGGTGGATTAGATTCAAGTGGAGGCAATATGTGGTGCATGTCAAAAGTATACTATTATTCCAAACTTGATCTAGTTTGGACTAGTAGTACTTTCGATGTGCACCACATGTTGCCTCCACTTGAATCTAATCCGCCAGCACAAGCTATTTAATCATCATCATAGTCATTACCACCAACAGTATTTATTTAATCACCGCTAACACTAGCTAATAATAATCATCATAGTCATTACCACCAACACTAGCTATTTTATCATCATAGTAATAGTGTAGCACATCATCATCCTCAAACTCATTTCTAGCTAGCTAATCACTCCTGCTGCTTTCTCTTAGGTAAAATAACATAAAACATGTATAGCTCTCCTCCTTGATCAAGCTGGAGCATGCAGATGAACCTGTCTCCTAATCGTGGGTAGCGCATCTGTTTGCTGCCCCCTAATACTTCTCTGCGCTCCCCCATCACATATTTGGTCCAGTCTTGCACTATTAAGCATCGGTCGCTAATCTTGAATGCACTAAAGTAATCTGTAGGATATCTTGGCCGTAAGCTGATAATACTCATGGTACCTTTAGTCTTGATCCCATAAGGTACAACATTCATCGGGAGTCCCTGTGAAAGAACATCATATGGTAACATACTTAGCAATGAAGTTTAGCTTCAAAAATAATGTAATGAAAAGATGCACTGATGACAAATAGTAAAAATCTTACCATCCTTTCTAAATAGATGTGACCGTAGTTCATTACGAACACTATTGATCGCACATTTTCAGTACTAACATTTTTAAATGCAGGAAGAAAATTTGTCTTGACAGTATCAAGATCCTCAAGCCATGAAACATAATGACTGAGCTCCTCGCAGTTGAGTTCAGCCCCAGGACAGTATACGGTCCTGTCTACCAAGCGTTGGACATGTTTGCTTGCACCGAAATAAGCTGACAATACAAATTAGTTATCAACTATTTTTGAATAAACAATATCAAAGACATAAATATATATGGGTGAGAAACTTACATAATGGTATAACTGGAGGCGTCTGCACATCGACCCAGATGTCGGTATTACCTTCAATATTATCTTCCGGACGAATATCAAAGGTGATAACCATATCAGGCTCAAATGCATAAGTCTTGCATAGTGCTCGCCATGTTTTGCATCCAAAATAGGTGTAGTCATCTGAATTGTATAATTTTGCATGGAAAATATAACCATGCTCGGTCTTCAAGTAAACTTTTTTTTCCTCCATACTATGACTGAAACCTATCTTATCCAATACAAAAACTCTTGCATGGCAGGGGATACACTAGTAGAATAGTAAAACAAAAATTAGTTGAAGCAAATGAAGCAGATGTCATGCTTAATTACGAAAAAAAGACTTGTCGTTGTGACTTACTGTATCCACTTCGAAATTCTCGTACAGCTTGATGCTGAAGTGCCTATCATCATCTAGGAAGATTCCGTCACACAGACCGCGCTCGTCTTCGCAGTATTTGCAAATACCGAAATCCTTTTCCTCGTCAGACATTTCCTATGTTCATAATTAAAACATTAATTGAAAATCGATCGAAGACAACTACCAAGATACTCAACACACAAATCCGAGGCACTCGATATTTCCTACATATTCTGGCACAAGTCATGCCAAAATTCATGGAAAAATCCGGCATGACCTTTGCTAAAATAGGACATATCGAGCGCCTAAAATTTGCCAGAACGGAAATGAATCAACACTAAGGCAAAACATAGGCCACTCGGAGGTGTAACCTGCAAACATGACCGGCCACTTGGATATTGAGCAACAAAAGATATACATTTTAAAATATCTTATAGGACTCAAATTAGCATGCATTCAATAAGCAAAAGTAAATCATCTCATGCGTCCGTACATTGTCGAATATTATCACTAATACATCACGAATAGTGTCATACATATAACATCACTAATACAACTAAAACTCTAGCACACGACGGGTATCGGCGCGGGCGGTGGACACCCACAGAGAAGGAACCATCACGGGATCATAGCTCCAGTGAGATCCCCAGAGAACCTGCCAGGTATTGGAGAATGGTCTGTGCTCCAACGCAAACAAGTAGCGACGGACGAGCGCGTCCTCCTCACTGACACGGTGACGCACCACCTCCGCGGAGTCCCCTAGCCTCTGGATCGTCACTGGCCCACGCGGCCGCCACCAAAGAAGGTTCGGGTCAACGACAGACTGGCTCCTCACCAACCTGCGCCCCCCGGTAGGTAGCGCCTCCCAGTACCACCTCGGCGGAGCCCATTCTGGACATGGCCGATCTGGTCAAGCAGGTGTTGTCCTCCGCCGACTCGACGACGAGGATGCGGGATAGGCATCGTCCACGTCGAGGCGGGAAAAATTGCTTTAACTAAAAAATAGAAACAAGTTCTTACTAACTAGTTCTATTAATTCAACTAGTTCTTACTAAAAATAAACTTACTATAAATAAAAATATTTTAGTACCTAATTAGTACCTAGTTCTTACTAACTAATTAGTATCTAGGAACTACTGCCTTAATTACCATCTAAGTAATTAACTAACTAGCACTAAAAATAGCCTATGGTTCATACTAACTAGCACTAAATAGTTAGGGTTCATACTAAGCAGAGAAGAGGGATCGGAAGGGGAGAGTGCTTACAGAGGGCGGGGAGACGGCGGCACCGAGGCGCGGCGAGGCGGGGTCAGGGGAGACGGCGGCAAGGCGGGGTCGGGGGAGACGGCGGCGAGGCGGGGTCGGGGGAGACGGCGGCGAGGCGGGTCGAGGGAGACGGCGGCGAGGCGGGGTCGGGGGAGACGGC
>NW_025227597.1:9571-16682 GCF_018294505.1 Triticum aestivum | reverse complement strand
GGAGACGGCGGCGAGGCGGGGTCAGGGGAGACGGCGACGAGGCGGGTCGGGGGAGACGACGGCGAGGCGGGGTCGGGGGAGACGGCGGCGTGGCGGAGGCGACGAGGAATAGTAGAGGAGAATTGGGGGAGGAAGCAGATGATCAGGCCGCGCGTGGGGCTAGGTGAAAATAGCTTTAACTGTAGCGTGGGGAGGGAAAACGCGCTGCTGCTAAAATCCGTAGTAGTAGCGCTGTTCGTAGAATGGCGCTACTACCATACCTAGCACGTCGGGAACGGTGTGGCAATTATAGTAGTAGCGCTTTCTGTTCCTGCCGCGCTACTGCTAAGCGGGTAACAGTAGCGCGGTTCTGCCAGACGCGCTACTGCTAAGTAGCAGTAGCGCCTCATTTTAATAAGCGCTACTGGTAACATTCTGTGTATAAGGTTTTCCCTAGTAGTGACACGTTCTGCAGCCCGATGATGTCTGCCCCCGTCCACGCTTCCGCAGCACCTCCTCCATGCTCCGCCGCCACCTCGCGTCCAGCCCGCCCGACACCACCTACAGCGGCTTCCGGGACTGCGGCCACCGCGGGCGCCATGGAGAACAGCGCCGCGTTGAACGTCGCCCAGCGGCGGCCGCCGTCCCTCGCCCGGCGCCGACCCGGGGGGCGCCCGTTGGCTGCCCCGCCTCCGGTCGCGAGGACGGCGCCTAGCCACGCTTCCCAACGGCGGCCTCGGCGCGCCCCTAGACTGGAGCCGGCGTTCGCGCCCGCGTCCGGGACGGCTGACGCCAACGCGGGAGAAGTACTCGCCGCTGCCCCCGGACTGGAGATGATGGCGCGGGCAGACAGCGCGGCCGCCCGGGCCGAGTTGCAGCGCATGCGAGCGAGCACCAGGGAGACCGGTAGCGGCGAGGGACTGGAGACGGCGACGAGGGCGCGGGAGAGTGAGGCAGCCGCGGGCGCGCGGTGGCCGCCGAGTGCCGGCGCCGGCGACGCCAGGAGCAGGGCGAGGAGGGGCTGCATTTGTGGGCGGTGGTGGTGGTTGGAGTGGAGGCTGTCACGCGGGCGTGGAAGAATGGGCTGCATGTGGGTGGAGCCCGGAGTAAAAGGGTGGAGAGAGGGAGTGGGAGGCTGACTGTGGGCCAAAGGACATGCAAAATCTTCTCTCTCCGCCCCCAAGCGCCCCCGATGGGCTGGGTGTGGTCTGTGACCGCCGACTCTAACTTTGGCCAAATCCGGCGAAATCTGGACTCTTGGGATCACAAGTGGGCGAAAATTTAGGCGCCGACGGCCAAAAAGTGGTCCTGGGGAGCATCCTGGGGGGCCGGCTGGAGATGCTCTAACTTGCCATAACGATGTGCTCACTACTTCAGCTTACATGAAATTTTAGCTGCTTCGCATCTAACCTCATGATATATATATATATATATATACACACACACACACACACACATCCTCTGGGACTAACTAACTAGCTCTACTCCGGTTGTTAAATTTTTTGTCAGTGGTGCCTAGGGCTGTGAACACTTGGAACATAATAGTCTTCCTGGAACTCTGGCAATCCATGGGCCACCGCCTTAACTTGGCTCACAGCACCGGCTGTTCTCGTCGTCTCGCCTGCTGATCCAGCAGAACTCTTAGCCACATCGTCAATTGGTTTCTGCAATCGTGAACACAAGAAAGTTAATTAGCGTCTGCAGAAAAGATCATCCTCCAAAGATTCAGACAACGGAACATAAGATCAGAACCACTACTTACATTGAGCACTGGGTTGCCGCCGCCGCTGCTGATGGACTCCCGGGTCTCTGCGTCTAGCCGGATGCCTTCAGCCTCTGTGGCTGTCAGTACTAGAAGCAAGATCACAGCTGCACTCAGTGACAGGTACTTGGAAATGGAACTCATCATCATGTCAGAGATTGATGTCACTGACTAGCTAGGAGAGTATACTTCACTCAGTATTCAACTAAGAAGAGAGTGTAGAGAGAGGAGACGCTAATCAAGTCATTTGAGCTGAAGCATGCATCTAACCACATGAGAGATGATATATATACATCCTGCTTTTCAACCCGCACCAGTGTTTGCTGCACTTATGTCTGTCATGAGTGGTCTATCTGCAACATATACAAATTAAACAATTATACTTACAAGTGCAAATGTCGCTGGATCACTACCTTCAATTAACTTTAATTAATGGAGTACGTCCTTCGGTCCTTTCATGCCACCCTAAATGGGAGGATGTCTCCACAAAAGTTGGCCCATGAACAATTTGTTTAAGCCACTAGTTTGTTCATTAATATTTAACCAAATGCATCACTTTAAATTAGCTGCTAAGCACAAGAAGCTTTAGGTTTTTGTGTTTGGTCACAGGTGCCGCGTGCATTGCCCAGTCCTGGAAAGTTGGGTGCCGGTCTGTCTAGTCTAGCCAACGGCTTAGGTGCGACCGAACCCTAAACCCTAGGGAACCTGGATCTTCTGAAAGCTTCTACTACATGTGGGGCTGGATAAGTTGGATTTAATGATGTGGAGGGTTTCAGCGTGTTTAGCTTCTGAAATGAAATACACGAACAAAGAGAACTAAGAGCATCTCTAACGGAACTCAAAAAAATGGTTAACTCCTCAAAAGATTCCATTTTGAGAGGGTCAGCCACGGCTAATCAAAGGCTCACAAGGTTAACTCAGGAGTTAAGGGCATCTCCAGCCGCGCCCCCAACTGGCCCTCCTCAGCCGATTTTGCCGCGCCGGCAACAAAAAAAGGCCCCAGTCGCGCCCCCAGAAGCCCGTTTTTCGCCGGCTCGGGCCAAAACTGGTGCCGGCGGATCCAGGCCGAACCCGGCGCCCTGGGGGGCGCTTGGGGAGCCGGCGCAAGCGAAAAGGCGCGTGGGCCCGCCCTGGAAGCGACCCGAGGGTCTTTTCCCGCCGTTTCTTGACACTTTCCCCTCGCATCTCTCCCACTCGCTCGCCTTCCTCCCGCCATTCTATCCCTTTCTCCCGCTCGCTCGCCTTCCATCCGCCAAACCCCCTCCCGCTCGCCGCGAAGAAGCACGCCATGCCGCCGAAAAAGTACGCCATGCCGCGCGCGGCGGCAACCGTGACTGGCGCCGTGGCCCAGCCGAAGCCGAGGAAGCCGCGGGCGCCGCCATCAAAGCCACCAGGCCCGTCGAACGCCGAGTGGAGGGTGGAAGTTCAGCAGCGCGAAGCGGTCACCGCCGACAGGCGGAACAGGGCCATAGCCAAGAAGGCCCACGACACCGCGGCACGCACGGCGGCGTCTTCCTCATCGGTCGACCAGGCGGGGATGAACCCACCCGTCGTCAGCCACGCCCAGTACGCGCCCTGGGGATAGCAAGGCGCCGGATCTCCATGGGGTTCATCGTGGCCCGGCTGCTACGCCGACGGCGACGCGCACGGCGGGTTCAACCCAAACGTGACCTTCCCTCATGGTCACCCCGCTACGCGCACGCCCTCGCCCGCCTTCGTCAGCGTGCAGTATCCTCCATACAACTACTCGCCGCCCGCCTCCTACACGTCCACACCGACGCCCCATCTCTACCGCGGACCACTACCCTTCTCGCACCTCGGCGACACCGACGACACGGGAGCCGACATGGATGACATCATCGCGACAGGATCAACCGCGGCCGCCGAGTCTCCCGGGTTCGCCACCCAGGACGAGGTGGTGGACCTCAACGGCGACATGGAGGCCGAGCTCGGCTACGTCTACGGCGACGACGCGCAGGAACCCGAGGAGGAGGAGGACGACGAGGAGGAGGAGGAGGAGGAACCGGCCCCTGTTCCGACGTAGGGGCGCCAGAAGAAGAAGAAGCGGGCGGCTAGGTCAGGCGAACCGCGCATCAAGTGGACGTCCAAGGAGGAGGAATGCCTCGTCGAAGCATGGAAGGTCGTCTGCCTCGACCCGACCACCGGCGCGAACCAGAGCTTGGACACGTACTGGGACCGCATCAAGGCCGAGTTCGACGAGCGGAAGCTCGTCGACCCCTACTTCAAAGGCATGTACATGCAGCGCGGCTCCAAGGCGATGGCGAACCATTGGGGGCGTATCCAGTTGGCGTGCAACAAATGGCATGGAATCGTCGAGGAGGTCGCGGCTCGCCCGGAGAGCAGCGCCAGCATTGAGGATCAGGTACGCACGCCGTTCGCCCGCATATCTTCATCCCCTACGCCCGCCAACTGTTTGTCTCTCCGCGCAGCTGCTGGGTATGTTCGCCATGTATCGGGGCGACAACCAAGACGCCGACTTCAAGCACCTCCACGTCTACAAGCGCATTGACAAGTGCGAGAAGTGGACGGAAGTCCGGCGTGCCCTCGACAAGGCCAAGGAGACATACAAGCCAGACGCGATGACTCCGGGCGCGTCAGAGGGACGGCCGGACGGCCACAAGTTGGCAAAGAAGGGGAAAAGTGCCGACGCGGCAACCGCGCGAGTGCAGGAGTCCATCGAGCATTGCCTCGCCGACGCCCAGGCCCGGGCTGTCCTACGCGAAGAGAAGACCGAGGCGTGGTGGTCGTCGCTTATGAAGAACAACGCCATCAAGCTCGACCTGCTCCGGACGAACGTCGCCGCGAAGAAGAGGAACACCGACATGGCTTTTCTGATGAGCGGGGCGGACATGCTCCAGAGCAACGACGAGAAGCTCAAGGCGTGGTACCTGGTGCAGCGCGGCCTCATCCTGAACGAGCTGCCACCGGCAACGCCGACGACGCCGATGACGCCCACGACCACACGGACGCCAAGCCCGGACGGCGCCTCTACATCGCCGCCCAGCAGTGCCGAAGCCGCGCCGACGCAGCCCTGCGACGAAGCAGCTCCGACACCGACGAGCCCGCGCACGCCGACTCCGCCAACGCCTGGAGCCGACCAAGCCGAGTGATTCGTTGCGCACGGCGCCTCTCTGTTCTTTGTAACGCCAGACTACGTCCGACCGCCGGATTTGCGGCGTCTTTTGAGAGCGGGAACGACCAAGTTTGAATTTCCCGCATCCTGGGGCCGGCGCGTGGGGGCGTGACTGGGAGCTAGGTCGCCCCCAGGGGCCGAACTAGCGCCAGCACGCCCCCAGGCCGCTCTATTTAGGCACCCTGGGGGGCCGAACGGCTGGAGATGCCCTAAGTCTCAAGTTCCCCCCACTCTCTATTTTGAGCAGCGGCCACCAACTCTCATCAAAAGCTTCCTTTTCTCCTCTCCCACGCACATGGCGCCTCTCCGGCCTCCGCCACTACAACCACCAGGCTGCCTGAGAATGGAACTGTTGGCCGCCTTCGCACTCTGGTGAACACTCCTGCTGGCATTTGACACCGACGCCAAGGAAGCGGCTTATGACGAAGACAGTCTTGCGCTCCACTACGTCCCACGAGGACTGGCGGCAAGGCCGCGCCATTCGTGAAGACGACCGGCCACCCTCCAGTTGCTTTGGCCATCACCAAGCATACAAGGAAGCTGACGTCGGTGGGCAAGTCCCTAGACAAGGCAATGGCGAAGAAGAGGAAAAAGCCATCCACTCCAACGTCTCCTCTTCCGTCTCCGACCACTCCACTCACCTCCTCCGCCAACACCTACAACCACCGCAACCGCCGACAAGGATCATGCCCACCAAGTGTCTGACACAATTCCTGAAAGGTAAAAAATAGCTTTTTTGTTTTTGTTTTGTTGATGAATTTTTGTGATGCAATGCGACGATGATTGCATGACATGTTGGTTCTTGGTGGTTTAGTGTAGATGAATATGATGTTACAAGTTTCATGTCTCAATTTGATGAATCGCACATACTCGAACTTGATGACATATCGATGTCTATGGCTGATGATCATGAGAGGGAGCTGGGGCTTCTGGCTTTGATGATAGGGTTAGGTGAGTAGTCTGGGTATGTGGCCCAGGTAGCACCCCTGCATCATTTGGATAGGAGTAGTGGCATATGTTGCTAAGATGGCGGATTCAGGCATATTGTTGTAATACTTTGTAAGGTCCTCGAGAATAATCAATAAAATGGTCGTATGCATCTCCCAGATGCAGAGGCCGGGGGTCATCCTCCTTTTCTAAAAAAAATGAGAGGGAGGAGGATGACCCTGAAGCGGAGGAGGTCAATGAGCCTGTGGAGACACAAACAAGTGTGTAGAAGACAAGATCAGTGAACTATCGTAGCCAAGAAGACATTGCTTTGTGTTTTGCTTGGATGAATGCGTCCTTTGGTGTCTAGGTTTGTACTCATGAAATGAATGAGAGGTTTTGACAAAGAATTGAAGAGTACTACTTGAGCAATGTGGTTGTTCCTTCCAACTGTGCTCAAGGTTCTATTGCCCACCGGTGGGGTGTGATCCAAGATCAATGCAATCGATGATTTGGTTGTGTTGACCAAGTCAACCTCACCACCGAGTGGGGTGACAATCAATGAGTATGTGTCTATCATCCAAGTCCTATACAAGCAACACAACAAGAATGGTGGTTGCAAACCGTTCGTGTTGCACCATTGGTACAAGGAGCTAGTTGGCCATGGTAAGTGGATAAGGATAAACTTCAAAACCACTACATAGAGGGCAATAATTAGCATATCGGTTGATGCTAACGACATGCATGATGAAAATCCTCACACTAGGCCAAATGGGCAAAAGATCGCAGAAGAGGGAAAGCAAAATGCAGGCGTCGACGTGTACCAAGAGGAGCTTTGTGCTATGATCGAGACCAAGAAAGCATTGGCAGCAGAAAGGAAGGTAGAGAATATAGCAAGGTCAAACGAGCTCATGTTCATGGAGGATTAGAAGTGGAGAAAAAAGGTGGCAGCTGAAGCGAGGAAGGTGGAAGTGGAAGATACGGGATTGCACTCGAGGAGGACAGACTTGCAAAAGAGAAGAAGGCAGAAGAGTGTGCTATCATGTTCATGGATCCGAGCACGATGGATGACACGACAAAGCAATATTGGCAACTCACTCGTGGTGAGATTTTTGCCAAGTTGATATATGCCAGGTGGTGATGGTGGTGGTGATTGTGTCCGCCATGGTGATTGCTGGCCGTGGTAATGGTGGTGGTGATGCTGGGCATGGGAGTGCTTGATTTTGTGTAACATGAAATTGATAGGGGTTGGTCCAAGACATAAGACACGCTATGTGGTGTTTTTTTTT
>NW_025227597.1:2568-8014 GCF_018294505.1 Triticum aestivum | reverse complement strand
CATCAATCATCTAGTTATCATTGAGCATGTTTCAGAAACAGTGGGTGTGTATACTATGCAGGTTCTTTCTTGTTAGTTATAACTTAGGACTTGCTATGCAGAGGCCGGGCGTCACTCGTCATGTTTGTTATCCACTTGATGGTATATTTTGAGTTAATAAAGGCACCCTTCTTTATTGAAAAAATGTTATAATTAGGACTGTCTTCCGATCAAACAAATTGGTGGTTCTATTTGGAGGTTGTCGTCAGGTTAATGAAAATCGTGATCTGTAATTGTGCAAGCCCACACGAGACTGATCGATCAAGAGGCAGGCAGCAACTCACATATGTTGCTTGAAATCGTATTGCCAAGAATATTAGCACATCAACGCTATGTCATGTGCCCACTGAGTGAGCTGACATGAAATTTACAAAGTAATTCTGGCAGCCTGCAGCCGCCGTGTCTACCTAGCTAGCTAGTCAGTTCTAGACAGAGACCATCGATCAAGAGAGGAAATAAAGAAGAATTTGCTCCATCAATGGTGCCTAGGGCTGTGATCTTTTGGACCATAGTAGTCCTCATGAAACTCCGGCAACTTATGCGCCGCCGCACTAACTTCATCTGCAGCAACGTGGACGCTCCTCTTTGTCTCGCTTGTCGAGCCAGCAGATCCCTCGATGGCATTGGTCCCAATCGGTTTCTGCATTGACGACACTGACTTGCCACCGCTGCTGCTGAGTGATGCCCGCGCCTCTGCATCTAGCCGGATGGCTTCAGCCTCTGTGGCCGCCATCAGTACCAGAACCAAGATCATAGCTGCAGCCAGTGTCAAGTATCTGGAACTGCAACTCCTCATCTTGTGAGAGATCAATGTCATTGACTAGCTGGAGATTATACTTCAGTGAGTTTTAGCTCAGAAGAGGGTGTAGAGAGGAGAGGTTAGCTAGGCTAATGAAGTCGTTTGAACTGAAGCATGCATCTAACCTCGTGAGAGATGGTATATATGCATTCAGCTTTGCAACCCGTCCCGGTGTTTGCTACACTAATGTCTGTGAGGAGTGGTTTATCAACAGCATATACAAATTAAACCACTATTTCTTAGTGCAAATGTCTCTGGATCACTGCAACTAATTAACTTGAATATATAGAGACCGTCCTTGCATGCCACCCTAAATGGGAGGATGTTTCCACGAAAGTTGGGCCATGAACAATTTGGTTAAGCCACTAGTTTGTTCCTTAGTACTTAACCAAATACTACAACACTTTAAATTAACTACTAAGCACAAGAAGCTTTAGGTTCTTGTGTTTGGTTCCAGGTGCCGCACGCATTGCCCGGTCCTGGAAGGTTGGGTGCCGGTCTGTCTAGTCTAGCTAACGACGTTGGTGCATTGACAGAGGCTACGTCTTATGAAAGCGTCTACGGGGAGAAGAGAATATCATGGCAGTTATGTTGGATTAATCTGCGGACATGCTTTGGATGTACTCCCTCCGTTCCGAAATAGATGACCCAACTTTGTACTAACGTACTAAAGTTAGTACAAAGTTGGGTCATCTATTTCGGAACGGAGGGAGTAGCTTTTACGTGCTTAGAATGGTAGCTGGCTCTAGCTCTGTACATGTTCTATATTTTGTTTTCCTGGTAATCATATAGCTCCTGTTTGAACTAAATATACTTCCCTCCAATCGGAAATAAGTGGACACTTATTTCCGATCGGAGGGAGTACCAGAGAGCACAACACACACAATATACAACATGACCGTAGTATGTTATTTCTGGCTTTCTACTCCCTCCGTTTCTAAATATAAGACCTGTTATAGAGATTTCAATATGGACTACGTACGGAGCAAAATGAGTGAATCTACATTCTAAAACATGTCTATATACATCTGTATGTACCCCGTATTGAAATCTCTAAAAAATATTATATTTAGAAACGGAGGTAGTAATGATTAAGTACCAGGCGAGGGCAGGGGGGTGTTCACAAAAAGAACACTACCATGTTATTTTCTCTTCTTGTTTTTTGCCTTTGTTGCCGACCCTCTCTTGCTTTTCTGCACACATTACCTATCTTGAGAACGTCATGTACTGCATTCTTTATTGCCAACACTTATCCTTGCATTGCAAAAGGTGGCTAAGCTCAATCAATCATCTACTCCCTCCGTTCCTAAATATAAGTCTTTGTAGAAATTCCACTAGATAGACTACATACGGAGCAAAATGAATGAATCTACAGTTAAAATACATATACATACATTCGTATGTGGTTCATAGCGGAATCTTTACAAAGACTTATATTTAGGAACGGAGGAACTAGTTATCATTGAGCATGTGCGAAATAGTGGTTGTACGTAGCTTTGGATAATCTAGTGCACCGTCCTGCCCGAACGTAAAGTGTTGTAGTACACCAAAACTGTGTCTTCTCCGGCTTACAGACATGCAGAAGTGGAATTGAGCTTCATAGTTGCTAACTTGCTATAGCTATCATGATGTGATCACTGCTTCAGCTTACATGAAATTCTAGCTGCTTCGCATCTAACCTCATGAGAGATGGTATATATACATCGTCTGCGACTAAGTAGCTCTACTCCGGTTGTTCTATTTTTTGTCAGCGGTGCCTAGGACTGTGAACACTTGGAACATAATAGTCTTCGTGGAACTCCGGCAACCCATGGGCCACCGCCTTAGCATGGCTCGCAGCACCGGCGTTTCTCATCGTCTTGCCTTCTGATCCAGCAAAACTCTTAGCCACATCGTCGATTGGTTTCTGCAATCATGAACACAGGACAGTTAATTAGCATCTGCAGAAAGAATCATCCAAAGATTCAGACAACGGAACAGAAGATCAGAATCACTGCTTACATTGACCACTGAGACTTTGTGAAGTCAAACACAATGCCAACCCAAAATGCGACAACAGAGAACAACCAGGTTGGACAGAGGAATAAAGTGGGCTGGACTACAAGCATATGACGTCAGCCGACGTCAACTGAAACCAACCCTTTTACAAATAATAACCCCTGGCTAGCTCAACCAATCATCGAGTTATGATTGAGCTAGTCTGGGTGGAGGATATATACTTTAGCTCAGCCGTACGGCCGGGCACAAAGTACAGCAGTACTTGGGCGAACAACACTGCAGCATATCCGGCAACGCTTCCACTGATGAGGTTGGTATTCGCTACGAACTCGGAATGATGTCCGTAGATCAACCCCCAGGCGTAGTGGTGTTGTTTGTATTTGACGCAATGTGGCTGATCTGCGTTTTGATTTTCGGTTTATGTTTTTTTTCGTCCTTGGGCGAAATGGCCGAATTTCGGAAATTTCAAATTTTTCGGCAAAATCTCGGACGAAATTGCAAAATCAAAATTTGAAAATTTGCCCAAAATTCGACCGAAATTTGGCCGAAATTCGGCCAAAATTCAAACAAAATTTGAAATAAAACAAAGCATAAACATATCAGTGCAACAACCATCAGGATGGATCGAATAAACTTCAGCAAATAAGCTCTAGGGATTAATAAAACTGCATCTGTCCAACATAACAGGCACACCTTAGTTATAAAGTTGCCTCCAACATAACCCTTAACAGTCCAACTTCAACCATCACAGCGTAGTTCAGAGTTTAAATAGTCCGTTACAGCCAACAAACTTAAATGATTACACAGAAACAACAGCCCCAAAAGACAACCATCAAAGCATGACACTGAAACAGCAGCTCCAAGCTTGCCTACATCCAAAAGCTTCTTGATATCCCTGGATATTCTTCACATGCCATTACTGGTTTAGAGAAAATAGAGGAAGGGTTAGGATGGAGGTAGTCTGCATGGGAATTATCTTCTGCCACTTTGTGCAACAAAAAATAAAATGGATTATCAGGAGAAGTAGCTAGTAGAACAATATTCAAATGTTATGCATGCTCATGAATGAAATAACAATTCTACTACAGCAATATAGTTTTTATTCACCAAAAAGCTTCAAGAGCAAAGGTTATGGCTCCATATACTAGAATGATGAATTTTAGTTTATAGTTTGTACTCCAGCACAACAAAACTCTAAGGATACAAAGAAAGCAACATAGACACAAACAGCCCGCTGTTGGCTTGGACTAGCCATTTTTCAATTGTCACACAGAAGGAAAATCCACGGTGAAAAATATGAATCAAAAATCATGCATAAGCACAAGGTATTGCAGGATAAATATAGTGGTAACATACCTATAAAACAGTAGCTCCAAGCTTGCATACATCCAAAAGCTTCTTGATATCCTAGTTCTTCATGTGGCATTTTTGGTTTAGAGAAAACAAAGATAGGATCAGGATGGATGTAGTTCAACATCAAAATTTTCTTTTTCCACTTTGTGCATAATCAAATAAAATGGACTAACAGAGAACATCACTACTAGGTGATCGGTAGCAATCAGAACAACACTGATAGGTGGCAATTACAATAGCAATACAAGAAGATAAGTGGCAACACTGATAAGTATAGCAACTACAACAACAATACAAGAAGATAAGTGGCAACTATAACACTACAAGGTGATAATTGACAAGTAGCAATTAGAGCAGCAGTACTGATCATACACAGTGAGGTAAACATTAGAGCACCATAACAATTAAATATCAACCTACTTAAATAAAGAAATGCACATCAAGCTATTTGCTTCAAACATATAAAACATGAAGCTAAAATTTTGAAGCGGAGACGCCGAAAATAAGAGACTTACCAAATCTACGAGTAGAGGCTGTTCACTTCCTTGGTCTTCTTCCTAACTAGTCGTCCAGATCTACGAGCCTCCAAATTGCCAACACTTGCTGCTGTCTCCTTTTCAGCTTGTACTTGTGTCTCTTCTTCCACTTGCATTTGTGTCTCTTGCTGATCTTGTTGATCATCCTCATCATCCTCACTCACCCCATCATCATCCTCACTCTCATTATCAACATACTCATTCTCTTCATCGTCATCCTCACTCTCAGTTTCGACATACTCATTCTCCTCATCATGATTCCTCTTTCTTTTCTTCTTATTACCTTTTGTACCAACATAAGAATCCTTCCTGCTTGAGTTGAGACGCCTTATTTTCTCAAAAACAGCACTGGCTGCATCAGCTACATCCACAATTGGATCCTCTTCATCCTCATTCAGCCACTCCATTATTGGATTTGCTTCATCAAACATTGTTGTGTCCAGCAGCAGTGCACTTGGATCAACTTCATTATCTATATCTTTCTCTTGATCTTCTTCAGCATGTATCTTCAAAGTTTGAATAGTAACCAAGTAAATTATATGACATGCAAGGACAATACAAGGTTGACAAAGAAAGTAAAATGAGTTTGTTTATACCTTTAGGTTGTAGCGGACAGAAACTAGCTTGTGGAGCTTGTCATATAAAAGACGATTTCTTTGCTTTGTGTGCACCAAAGCAAAGGCGCTCCAATTCCTCTCACACCCACTCGATGAGACACATT
>NW_025227597.1:0-1023 GCF_018294505.1 Triticum aestivum | reverse complement strand
CCCCCGCCATGCCTGGGTCGCCACACACTCGCCACAGCCCCGCCACGCCCCCGCCTCGCCCCCACCATGCCGCGCGCACGCCCCAGCCACGCCCCACTCGGTGCTCACCATGCCGCCGCCATGCTCCCGCCACGCACCCGCCATGCCGATGCTTCGGTTTCTCGGTCCTGCGAGCTGGCTCGGTGAAAGCCCGGACCGGACCGACAAACTTTCGGGCCAGATTCTGCAGCTCGGACCGGCTGTTTTTTCCATCGGGCTAGGACCGAGCTGGCCCGGACCGAGCGGGCCACGAGCCGGTCCGAAAGACCGCTCGTGTCGTCCACCCTGAGTCATGGACTACATTCTTTAGCTACAGCACTTATCCTTGCCTTCCAAAAGGTGGCTAGCTAGCCCCATCAATCATCTAGTTATCATTGAGCATGTTTCAGAAACAGTGGGTGTGTATACTATGCAGGTTCTTTCTTGTTAGTTATAACTTAGGACTTGCTATGCAGAGGCCGGGCGTCACTCGTCATGTTTGTTATCCACTTGATGGTATATTTTGAGTTAATAAAGGCACCCTTCTTTATTGAAAAAATGTTATAATTAGGACTGTCTTCCGATCAAACAAATTGGTGGTTCTATTTGGAGGTTGTCGTCAGGTTAATGAAAATCGTGATCTGTAATTGTGCAAGCCCACACGAGACTGATCGATCAAGAGGCAGGCAGCAACTCACATATGTTGCTTGAAATCGTATTGCCAAGAATATTAGCACATCAACGCTATGTCATGTGCCCACTGAGTGAGCTGACATGAAATTTACAAAGTAATTCTGGCAGCCTGCAGCCGCCGTGTCTACCTAGCTAGCTAGTCAGTTCTAGACAGAGACCATCGATCAAGAGAGGAAATAAAGAAGAATTTGCTCCATCAATGGTGCCTAGGGCTGTGATCTTTTGGACCATAGTAGTCCTCATGAAACTCCGGCAACTTATGCGCCGCCGCACTAACTTCATCTGCAGCAACGTGGACGCTCCTCTTTGTCT
>NW_025227596.1:0-691 GCF_018294505.1 Triticum aestivum | reverse complement strand
TCGACAACAAGTACTACAAGAATGTGCTTAGCCACGACGTGCTCTTCGATTCAGATGCTACACTAATGGTGGCAGATGATACAAGTGCAGCGGTGTGTGCCAATGCCAAAGACAACGGTGTGTGAGAGGAAAAGTTCAAGGCAGCGATGGTAAGGATGGGGGCTATCGAGGTCAAGACCAGTGCCAATGGTGAGATCAGGAGAAAATGTGGCGTCGTCAACTCATACTAAACCTATTGACCCATTCGCATCGTCGCAAGTTTTTAACCGCTTGAGGTTGAGAATAAGCTCACGACTTTCGCGTGTGTACATTGATGTTTATTTTGATTACCTCTAATGTTGTTTTTAGATTTGATTTTCCCTCTGGTTGTATTATTCTTTCTTTTTATTGCATTGTGGCAATTTTTGTAACCTTTCCTTCTATGAAAGTTGTTTGTACAACAATATGGAGCACCTATATTTTTTAATTACTGATATTGGCAGGATAATTCTCTTGTTGTGGTCATATATGTCTCGGTTCAGTCCAAGGAGCGATTCTATGATTTTAACTATTTTGGAGGCTTCTTAGCTTATTAAATTCAGATTTTCTTAAGTAGAGACAAAGAACTATAAATTTTTTTTATTGAAGATCGACTAAAAAAACCCTCCCCCTTGCTTCGCTCTGTGAGCGACCGAGGGGCCAATCCCTAGCC
>NW_025227595.1:0-1513 GCF_018294505.1 Triticum aestivum | reverse complement strand
CACTAACCCTAAACCACGGCCGCCTCCCTGCCCCGCCGGCCGCCGCCGTCGCTCGCCCAGGCACCCGCCCCGCACTCACTCCGCCGCCGTCGCCCCCTCTCCTCTTCCTCCTGCCCGTGCCTCACTGCGGCCTCCTCCCGGCTCCTCGTCCGCGGCCTCGACGGCGCCCCCGTGCTCCACCTCGAGGCGCACCACGCTGGCCGGGCGCGCTACGTGCTCTCCTGCGACACCGGCCACCGCATCTCTGCGTCTTCACCGAGAATGGCATGCGTCCGTCAGACCGTCACCCGTGCAGACAGGACTCCTCCTCTTCCCTACCTCGGGAGCACGGAGATGGTGACGGAGAAGCCCAGCTGGGTTCGCCATGACGGCCTGCAGGTCTTCTCCATCAACATCCTGCTCCCGCTACAAAGTATGGCCCGTCGGCAGCGTATCCCAGGCCGCCGGCGCGCCATGTGCTGCGGCTTACTTCTCCATCTTCGAAATAGTTGATTTCCAATGGCTTGCTGTTGATACGTACCGTGCCGTTGGGCAGATTGATGTCGAGCACCTGCACGGTGCCGTCGCCGAGGAAGAGCTTGGGCGGGCTGTAGGACTGGTTGCAGGTGAGGCTGAAGCCGCTGCCGTGGTAGCAGCCGGGCTCCACCCCGAACGGGTATGGGATGATGATGTTGCCGCAGTGGGCGGTGCAGTTACTCCGGCTTGTACCTGCTTCCTCCTCGGCGCCCAACGACGGCGGCGCCGGCAGGACAGAACATTGCAGTAGCGATGGGGGCCGGCCAAGCACTCATTGTTTGTTTTCCTCACCAACGTACGTACAATGAGCGAGAGAAAGAGAGAGAGAGATGTATTTGTTGTGAAGTCTCTGATTATATGTTGATCTGATGAGGTAATAATTATAAAATATTTTCTTTTCTTTGCTGCGATATAAAGTTATTCTTACTGTATAAAATATGTTGAAAAGAGAAGAGTGCGTCGTAGGGTGTGTTTTTTGGGTTGGGACTGCGCGTTGAAGATAATATGGTGGGTAGACCGGATAACCATATTTCTCCCCCACATATCGGAGCATGTTGGGCGCCGGTTTGATGTTCGAACACACCTGAACGTACGAGGAAGAAATGGGTTTCGACCTTGAAGAGTGGAGACGGCGTTAATCATTTGGTTGATTCATTTGTATGCATTGTAGCATGTAGCAACGCACGGGCGTTTTACTAGTAGATAGTAGACGCCGAGTATTCTACTTGAGTGGTGAACTTCCAATTGATAGTACCGAAAAAGATTTTCGCCCCGCTTTATATATAAAGTAACGATCCAGTTACAACCAACCTCATACAACTCCACACCAACACACACATGGCAAGATACAAGAATGTTGAGAACAACTACACCGCCCCACACAACTCCAAGCCATCTACAGGAAAGGAAGAGAGAGCCCCGCTTGAAGTCGTCGGAGGCCTCAACCGTGAACGAATCATAGCGAAGAGCCGAAGCTGTGCACGACGAACCGATTACT
>NW_025227594.1:0-2676 GCF_018294505.1 Triticum aestivum | reverse complement strand
GTTGACCACATTGACCACGCCGCGCCGAGAGCACCAAGGCGGTGGACGACGGCGAGGCCTAGGAAGGGGACGACATGGAGCCGGAGAAGACGTGGCAGTGGATGCCCATGCGGAGAGAAGTACGAGGGTTCACTGGTTCGGCTGCGGTGTGAGGCTGCCATCGCCGTAGGGCCTGGCTAGCGGTGGGAGTAGTAGGGGGCGATGAGGCCTCAACAGTAGCACAGCCGGCCACTGGAGGCAGGAGTAGGCGGTCTCCCTGGCGCTGGTTTGGGCGGCTGGTGCAAGAAGAGAAGCGATTGAAGAAGCAACATGACCATTCGATTCAAATCCAACGGTTACTGCTGCTAGAATCATTTATTGACTAAGTTGACAAGCCCTGTGTACGCGTCAACTTAGTAGGCCCACAGGTCAGCCTCCCAACCGGTGCGCCCCAGATGTTAGTGGGAGAAATCATTTTTTTCGCGTAATAAGGAGACAGTTCATTGCATGTGGCCAGGCCAGCGGAGGGAGTAGGGTGGGCCGGGGAAGCCTGCACGGCATCACAGCGGGCCACAAGAGGAGGGAGCAGGCAGTCCCGCCGACGCTAGTTTAGGCGGCTCGAGCAGGAAGATCAGAGATTGAAAAAGCATGTCGGCCGTTGGATGGACATCCAATAGTCACTGCTGCTAGAATCGTGTGTTCACTGACAAAGCCTTGCGTAAACAAGTCAACCTCGAAATATGTGGCATGTACAACCCATTTGCTATTATTTATATATTTTTTACACATTTTCTAATTCATATGGAATTTAGTGCAGCCCGTTTTCCATTTTCAGAATTGTTGGCCATTTTCTGGTCAGTACCAGGGTCAAAAAATTAACTAAATATGTGGGAAATTTTGAGAATTCGCAAATTTTTGCTGGGGAATGAAATATTCTTAATCCAAAAATTAATAGCCATACTAAAACAAATTAATACTATGTCATGTTAAATCCAATGAGATACGTATAAGATATCAGTGAAGAACAAAAACAAAAAAAGAAACTAATATCCCATTTGCTATAATTTTTTTTGGAATTTTCAACCCCTTTTGATATTACTTTTAACGGACATTGACCATACTCTTTGGCCAGGATGGAATGCATCCCTCCTCGTCTTGAAAGATTTGCAGCCCAGTAATTCGGAGAAAACAAATAGGCCTAGCTTGGGTATTCTTCAAAAAGAAATACTGGGCTACCTATTTTCCCAAAGAACTGGTGCATGAGCATTTAGCTTTATTTATTTATTTACTTAATTATGTTTAGGGGACCATGAGCATGTACCTGGGCCGGATTCATGTGAGAGCCTCCCTTCCAGTTAATTATGGGCTTCTCTATTGGGCCTTCATCAATGGGCTGTATGTTATGAACAAGTGGAAAATGTGTTCCGTACGAAAAATAGTATGAGCTACGTATGGTACAGGGCACTAAAGGATCGAAGCATGCAACGACTTCCAAAACATTGTGTTTGTCATTCTAACAACACATTTATTCAACCAACAGACGAAATATACTACTGATTGTACATTGAAAACAGCAGCAGCAGCAACCAGGGCTGGGGGTGCAACAGAAGCAGTAAGCAGGCTAGAAGAGTGAAGACACATCTCTCTCTTCCAAACCAAACATCAGCCATCATTACAAAAGGGCTACCAAAAAAGAACAAGTGTATGCATCAAACTAAATAAAGATCCTACTACACAAGTGTACGCATCTAACTAACTCGCTCAGTTAGACATTACTATTTATTAAGCTGTGGAGATTGGCTGACGGCTTGAACCAGATGGGTGCCTGACGGGGGAAACTCCACCCAGCAGGTCGAAGTCTGATAGTTGTGACCCTCTCTCCTACTTTGGGCTGCAGAGCATGGCGGCACATATCAGGGTATGGTGCAAGCAGAGATGCATGGTACACTGTGTACACACAGTTTTCCTGATGAAAAAAATCGCGTTGCCATCATGATCCTTGCCATCAGTTATCTCCTGGTTAGTCGGATAGTTCAGTCCGACAAACAGAGAGCATGTACCAAGGCTACTTACCAGCCTCCAGTCAAAAAATCCTGAAGGCCCAGAGAAGCTGGGATCCTGCTCAAAGACCTTGCATTGACTGTGATTGTATTCCGCGAAACAACACGTCCGGTACGTGCGAACGATCATCAATCTTTCGCCGTCGTCTGATCGAGCCAGGAACCACCTGCAACTGCCATGCCGCTTTTCTTTGAAAGATTCTGGGATTAGGAAGGGTAGGGACACTAGGTGGCCTACAACATCATATCAAGTTGAAGTCAAATAAAAAGGGCTCTTGATTTAGTCAATCTTAAGAACAACATGTTATGAGCATGAATATTTTTTCAGTAAATGTTGACAGTAATATAAGCAAGCCATCATGATATCATAGGAAAGTAACATACTGCTGTAACAGCCGTTTGTAGCGATGACTGGAGTAGGCCAGCAATACGTCCAGCCATAGAAGGAGTCGACCGCGTAAATGAAGCTGTTGTGTTCAATGGCATCAGAGAGCCATGGAGGATGTATGATTCTGCGATGGACGTGCAGATTTATCCACTTACCGCAGTGAATTGTCAAATAGGCGAGACCGCGGTTGAAGAACGCAATTAGCCTGAAGTCTTTATAATTCGCAGATCTTGTGGGCACTTGGCAGAT
>NW_025227593.1:0-8576 GCF_018294505.1 Triticum aestivum | reverse complement strand
ACCCTTCTTGATCGGCCGTCAACCCCATCCAGGTAAGTAAGTTTCAAGGTTGCCCTGTGGGCTGCTTATGTAGACGCCCCTCCAGCCCCAAGGCGACTCGTCTGCCGATGTGGTACTAAACCGCACGCTACCTATGCTTTACGCTCGTTCGTTCAGGACGGGGACTCTGCCCGAGGATTTCTGTTTCTCCGGGCACGACACGAGGGGCAATACCTCTGGTTCAGGCAACATATGCAGCCACGCGCACGACCCGAGCCACCAAGATCGATCCTCCGCTGAACGAGCCGCTGGAACGCCTGCGACGCGCGATCGATCGGTGCCACCGGCGGCGTCCAGAGAAGAACAGGGCATGGTGATCGAGCAGTCCGGGTTCGTCGTACGGGCACCGTCGACACCGAGCAGTTCAGTCTATTTTGACGACGACGGCACGCTGGTGAGACGACGATGACGACCGAGACACACTATTGCGCACTGCTGATACGCTGTATCTTCGACGCCTCGCACCGCAGGGATCGAGGCCAGCGGCATTCCATCTGCACGCCGATGTAGCGTCAACAAGCTGTCGCCACAATTACTGTGTTTCCAGGTTTATATCTCTCCAATTCCTGTCGTCAGACCGTTGAAGCAACTAGGGTCCTTGTTCCAAACCCCGACTCAGACTGCGAGCTTTAGTGCCTGCATTTCAGGTGTCCAGACTCCAGACTACATTGCATCTTATACAACAATCAAGAATGCAAAATTAGTTGTATTCTCACAAGAATATAGAACATAACCTTTAAAAAATCAGCATAGAAACATATTGAAGGTTATGATTTACTTCCTGAAACAAAAACTATTGATATCCAAGTATTTGAAATGGAAGAGTTTCCTAAAATTTAAAATAATTTAACATGAAACCAAAACTAAAACCACCACACACTGAAATATGCATTAGTAAGAGGTTGGAGATTCCATTTTACTAGGATACATAGTTTATTCGAATACAAAGAAAGAAGCACACGGCTTGTATTGTCATGCTTCTATTTTTTCCTTCAACTCAATATTTCACTTGCGATGCATTAGAAGCAAAGATGCGGAACATCGAGTTGTCAAGGACACTGCAGCAAGATCATCGAGGATAACTCGCAGACAACAATATTTCTTCCTCCATAGTGTATTGCCTGCTTGCTTCCACAACAACTCCTTCAGTTGGCATCCATAGAGATCCACCATGACCTCCATCACATCTCCTTGATGCAGCAATATCAGGTGCCGCACGCATGTTAACTCTCAGAATTCCAAGTTTCATCTCCACTTCCCTCATTGTAGGCCGCTCTTCTCCCTTCAATTTAATGCACATCGCTGCTAGCGTAGCTACCTCCTGGACTTCCCCATTTTCCTCTTCTGTGAGTTGAGGATCTATTATCTCATCAAGGTTGCCTTCTGCGAGTAGTGAAACAAAATGTGAAACGAGACCAACACCGTCGTTGCCACCACTACGGTAGAGGCATGGTTTTCTTCTAGTTAGGAGTTCTACAAACTGAAAACATCACTCTTGTCTGTTAGGCGACCGGTATAATAGTACATGCGGTCCAAGTAGCCTATTGTTCCTTGCACGGCTGTAGTCACTCCAGTTTGGTCGATTGCGATGTATCTCGAAGCTCCAAAATCTGATACCTTTGTTGTTAAATTATCATCTAGAAGTATATTGGATGATTTAATATCCGTGTGAAAAATTGGCATCGAAGCAGCTGAATGAAGATAAGACAGAGTTGTAGCAACTTCAAGTGCAATCCTTATTCGATCGTCCAATGATAGTGATTTCAGGCCTTCAACATGAAGATGTTGATCGAGAGTTCCATTTGAAATGAATTCATAAACCAGTAACGGGACTTCTATCTCAAGGCAACATCCGATTAGCTTCACCACATTTCTATGGTTGATTTGAGAAAGGATTGCAACCTCATTTATGAAGTCATTGATTTCCCTCCGTACAACAATCTTTGATTTCTTGACGGCGACAACCAATAGGTCTAGAATTCCTTTATACACAACACGTGTCCTCCGGTACCGGCTTCACGTGTTCTATCAAAATTATTTGTCGCCTTTTTTAGGTCCAGTAAGGGAATGATCATTCTTTCACCAAAATCTGTCTTCTGTGATATTAATTGTTGCAACAACAACCCATGATTTTGCTCAAAGAATCTTTTTTTCATTTTGTTTGCTCTATTTAACTTGATTTTGCGCACGACAAAGGGAGCAGCAAGTACTAGAAGCATAATAACTGAGCCACCACTGACCACTCAGTGGCAGCGCCAGGAAATGAAGGCTGGGTATTCATCCAATTTCTTTTTGCTCCAAATGTAGTATATGAACCAAACAACACAACACTAGCAATATATGGACAAAACAACACAAGCATAACGGCAATATCAATATTTCAATGTATCAGACCATAAGGACATGAATACATAAGTACCTTTTGATTGATGAAGTGATGATATCCTTCTTACATTATAACTCTGTGGTCGCCCTTTTTCGAAGAGATTGATAACATCTTCATCCTTCACTTGATTGAAAAATTCTCTCTCAACAAATGTAACCAAACAATTGTTCAAATATTCATCACCCATTTTGTTCCTTAACTTATTCTTCACATGGCTCATTGAAGAGAATACCCTTCCAACACTAGCAGTAGCTACTGGCAGAATCAATACTGACGGCAATTAACCAATGACCATATGCCAGCACTGCTGCCATATATGCATAATAGTAACAAAATGACATTGTGGCAATATCTCTAGCATTTAAGAAAGATTACAAACCAGCAAAGGATTTGATGTAGATCAGTAGATGTGGAAGCTGTTTTCTTTGCCTTCGAAGCTCTTTCCCACAATGCAAATATACCCTTCTTCATCTATGATATAAGGTCAGAAAAAAAATAGATCAGCAATCTACCAAAACTGTTATACCCTTTGAAAATTGATAGATTAAAATACCAAAACTGCAATCTAGCAAATTAGAGAACTAAGAGAAGACATCGACAAGGAGAATGGAACCTGGTCGCCCATCGCCGACTCCGTTAGCCCTTGGCCGGTGCTTGCAGTACTGGCCACACAGCCGCCGCCGCCGCCACTCGCGCTAGGTTAGGTTGGGGAACGACCAAGACGGCGAGACACCGAGCGGGGAATGGATTGGGGTCGAACGAATCAATATAACGAGGTGTTTTTTTTTGAGGCAAATCAATATAACGAGGTGGTCGGCTGTGGCATGTGGTGTTGGACTCGCTGTAGGCCTGTAGCCGGCATGCTGTGTGGGCTGTGGGCTCGTGGGCCGTTGAATGAAGACATCTACTAATTTGTTTGGGCCAAATCTTGGGTATTCACATGAATACAGGTGAATACCCCTGGCGCCGCCAATGTGACCACTAGACCAATGATCAAACCTGTAAAATATGGTATCGTAGGTGAAGAGGCATCAAATTGTTTGAGGAAGAATGGATTGCTCGATGCATCACGATTGTGCTATTATTATCTGTAGTTGTCCTTTTTGTTGTCGTGATGCTAATGCATCCTTGTTTCATCAATGGATCTCCATAGGTATCATTAGCACATCGGCAGTGGAAAGTTGCAGGCATGTTGATGCAGACTCCATAACATGGATATGCTTCCGGATGTTCACACTCGTCAATGTCTGAGCAAGGGACATGAAATTTATGAACAAATAGTCCATATGTTAAGAAGGTAACAATCTTTGGCTGACCCCTAGAAATGGATAACATCATATAACAAACAAATAATAAAGCTATCAAACAATCTGATCTTTTCTCTAGTACCTTCACATCCATTTGGTTTAGATACATTGCCCTTGAAGCCAAGAGGGCACCGACAATCATATCCTCCATGTGTGTTTCTGCAATCGCCGTAACATGGGTAGATGTCTGGATAATCGCATTCGTTGATATCTGGATATATCCCAACATCATGAGATGCTGAATTTAAGTATACAATTACAGGTTTATGTAGAATGGAAATAATTAAATTCTTATTTACGACATAACTGAGAAATAAACATTAGACGAATGAAAAATAGCAAATTTGATACAAATTTTCTTTTTCGAAGAGGAGGATATCCCCCAGCCTCTGCATAGGAATATATAGAGCAGCGCAATATTAATGTTTTGTCTGGTAAAGGACTTTGCTCACCATAATGCAACTTTGCACACTCATTGCTTTGGCATATTCTTATATAACTAATTTGTAACTCGGAAAGTCAATTTGGCTCCCGGGGCCAATTTTTTTTTCAAATGTTAAAAAAATTGAGACAATTTTTTCGTGTGCTCTTTGTCACATACAAATGCTATCTATAAATTTTGGGGCAAAAAGGGTAAGCATTTTGGCCTGCGCAAAAAACAAAAACAAATCAAAGACCAAATGTCGCTCCAAATTTGTTTTTTCACCAATGAAACACCGCTGCTCCATACCGCATGAAATTTGTTAAGCATGCTTGCAACACCAACATGATAATCTACAAAAAAAATAGAATTTTTTGAAAACATTTACATTTTTTTGGAGGTACTGTTCACCCGATAGCATATGCTACCGGGAGCCAGAACGCTTGTAACTTCATTATACTATATATATCGCATTGTCCTGTTGTGAAAAAAAAATACTATATATACTATATATATCCACGAATATAAAGCTCAAGTTTGCCAAAATTTGACGTGTTTTAGTCGAAATTTGGCATGTTTAGCCCTTGAATGCTATACAAATTTTTTTTTCTTCGCGCCTGGGGGCGGCCCTGGGACCGGCGGCTGGGGGCCAACTCGCCCCAGGCCCATTTTTTGCGCCGGGTCACCCCCCGGCAGCGATTTTAGGCGCCCCCTCGGGGGCCAACGGCTGGAGATGCTCTAAGCTGTTCCGTCCTCCTGCTACAAAGTATGGCCTGTCGGCAGCGTACCTCAGCGTGCCGCTGGCGTGCCACATGCCTTATTTGTTGCTGTTAATATAGTTATAATCGTGCGGGAAGTCCAGGGTGTTGCTGTTGATGAGCACCGTGGCGTTGGGCAGATCGATGTCGAGCACCTGGACGGTGCCATCGCCGAGGAACAGCTGCGGCGGGCTGTAGGACTGCTTGCAGGTGAGGTTTGAAGCCGCTGTCGTGGTAACAGCCTGGCTCCACCCCGAACGGGCAAGGGATGCTGATGTTGCCGCAGAGGGTGGTGCAGTTACTCCTCCCAATAGCCGGTGCCCGTGCCAGCGCCGGCGCTCCCAACGGTGGCAGCAGCAGTAGCACCACCGCGGCGACCACAACAAGAGCAGAGGACATTGCAGTGGAGAGGGGAGCCGGCAAAGTGCTCATTGTTTGTTTTCCTCACCAACGTAGGCACAAAGAGCGAGAGATAGATATGCATGTATTTGTTCAATGAACCGGCTGGGTTTAGCGAACTGAGTACTAGGAGTACTATGCCGGAGTTAATTTAGTTCGTTGCAAGAGCACTAATGACTTAGTAAATTAGCTAGATGACGCTTTTTACTTTTTTAGTTAGCTTTCGGCCCGCACGAAGAAAAAGACACGATATACTAACCATGATTGATTTTTCGTGAGGGAAATTACGTGGTAATCCCCAAAAGACATTTAGCAAGTTACAAGTCATGTGATTGAGCGATTAACATCAGTCCTTGTCCTAGTCTACATGGGAAGCGAGGAGTGCGGCAGACGTTCCTCCATTGGGAACCGGATCCTCTAACATTCACAAGGAATGTTAGAGAAGTTACAGTACCCTAACTTTCCTTCTTTCTATTCATATGATTAAGGCTAAAATGACTTAAATTAATTTGTAAATTGAGGATCTATTATGTACATTTATAGTAACTACATACAAACAAACTGATGGTGAAATAAAATTAATTTTAAATTATTTATATCTACAGTAAATATCAATATTAAACAACTTGCTAACAGTCCCTAACTTTCCTTCTTGAATTTACACTAGACTAGCATTGTAACACGGTGACTTTCCTTGTGAATGTTAGAGGATCCGGTTCCCCTCCATTGGTGGAACTTGTAGGCCTAATTTGGTTGCAAGGGGAAAGATCCCAGGGCTCTAATCCTCCATGGGGAGATTTCCATGGCCATTAGGGATCCTCTCCTCCCACCACGGGGAGATCTTCATGGCAATTTGGATGACAGGGAGAGGGGAGGGGAGGAGATCGCGTCCAGAAATAACGCTAGGTGAAGGAGGTCGCTAGGTGCGTGTTACGCCATCGCCTCTCGCGCGTCAGTAGTGGATTTTCTCCCCGACCTCTCTAGGCGTGGATCTCTCACCCCGGGAAAGGATGAGGATTGGGGCAGAATATCCCCAGTCAGCGAGCGACCAAATCTCGCGACGGTTTTCCACGGGCCAATTTGCCTTGTGGGCTCTGCTCCCAGGTTTTTTGCGGGGATCCCGCCGGGATCACGGGCTACCAAACTAGCCCGTAAGGGTTACAAAGGAGAAAACGTGCTTTCGGCCGGCGTGCACAATGGGTCAACAGCGACCGGCAACGTTGGGCTGACTAGACCATTGCCGATCGAAATGCTTCCTCTTTCGCCTCTCGAACTACATGACAACCCAACCAAAAAGATATGTAATCCCTCCGGTCTTTTTTACTCCGCATATAAGATTTGTTTGAAGTCAAATTTTGATCAATTTTTTAAGGAAACAAAAGATCAACATCCACACACTTTTGGCCTTGTGATTAGAGAAAAATCTTTTTCTTAAGCTGAAAGAATATATATACATTTTTAGAAGTATTTTTGGGGTCGGCGGGCATATATTTTTTTAGAAGTAGAAAGTAAATCTTGAGGGGATATATATGACACGGCAACCCTGCGCGGTTTGGCCCGGCTCAATCCAAAGCGCCGAACTCCATTTCTTGTTTCTTTTTGTGTTTTCCTTTTTAGTTTTCTAGCAAAATTTAAAAAATATTTGTAAAACTTTTTAAGATGTTCACTAACTACCAAAATGTTCATGGCTTTTTTTGAAATTTGAAATAATTCAAAAATATACCCTCGGATTTTAAAAATAAATGTATGAATATAAAAAAGGTTATGAATTTTAAAAATGTTCTGAAAGTAATAAATGTTCGTGAATTTTAGATATGATTATGGTTAGTTCATTGGGGCTTCATTGGGGTGATTATGGTCGTAGGAAGAGGGGCTAGCCGTAGGAAGAGGGGCTTCATTGGGGTGATTATGGTAGCCACAATAGGCACCGCCATCTGGGAAGGAGGCTTCGCCAACCAACTCAGGTACAAGGACGGGAAGTGGGAGGACCTCATGGATTTCAAGGATGGACGCCGGTATGCTGGCCCATTTCTGCTCTTCTTCAGCTATGGGCTGCTGGACGCCATCTTCCAGAGCCTCGTCTACTGGATCATTGCTGCCCTCTCAGACGACTCACAAGTCCTCAGGAGGTAATAATTCTAACTCAGTGTCCTCGTTCTACTGCATCATTGTTCTTTGAGAGAGCAGGATACTAAGTGGGTACGAAATGCCTAATGTTTGATTCCTAATCTTGTTGTCTCGCCTTCCCTTTCCCCTTAATTTTCCTCTCAAATTCTTCAGGATTAGATTCTAGGAAACTACCCACATAATCAACCGCCCAGTTCTTTTCAGTATCTGCGTTGTGGGTTGAAATGTTTGTATTGCCCATAGGTTGTGGGTTGAAACTACCCACAGAATCAACCGCCCAGTTGTGTTTTCCTTTTTATTTTCTAGCAAACTTTTAAAAATATTTGAGAATTTCTATAAGATGTTCGCTAACTACCAAAATGTTCATGACTTATTTTTTGAAATTTGAAATAATTCATGAATTGCAAAGCAAGTTCCCAAACAAAAATATACTCGCGGATTTAAAAATAAACGTATGAATATAAAAAAGGATCAAAACTTCCTTGTTTGCCTCTATCTAGTCCTCAGGGGCGCGGTACATAGAGATAGAGGTGAGCGGAGCTGATGGAGGTGCAGAAGCAGGCCTCGGAGCCGGGATTGTGTTGCCGATCCACTTGGAGGAGCCTGCGGGTTTCCTACGGCCGGAATCATCTTGGTCACGGGCGCCGAGCCACTCAGAGCCAGAGGACTCGGCCCCGTAGTCCTTGTGGTGGCCTTCGATGGGGACGCATGGGTCACACGGCAAGGGAAGACGTCTGGCATCAGTGTATCCCCGCTCAGCAACTTCTCCTTGATGACCTCTGGGTTGGATGGAGTAGGTCTCGCGTCATCATCCACCTCAATGACCTCTGGCATAGCTACACAAACAACAAAACAAAGGATCAATGAGGATCAGTCGGAAAACAGTCAAACATCGCGAGCAGTAGGTGCAAAATTACCTTTGGAGGTGGTAGCATCTGCCGCAACAACATCATTCGGCCCTGACTTGCGGGCCCGCGGATCAACTGGGGTAGTTGATGTGTCATTCCTGCAGAAGTCAAACAACACTCGGTCAGTAACCGACTCAGTACGAAGGAAACAAATAAGGACGCGTCTAGGGAGCAGCCGGCTGCTCCCTAGTGTTCCCGAGCGGCCGTTAGAAAAGGACATGTTTGGTCCCC
>NW_025227592.1:21937-27145 GCF_018294505.1 Triticum aestivum | reverse complement strand
AGAATGCCCGTGTGCCAAATGTAACAGACGTATCTGCAGAGATAAGAGTGAGATGACTAAGCACCTTCGCACGAATGGATTTATGCCCAACTTTGATATGCCGATAAACTTTGCTCAGCGGGACCGTGGTAGAGAGGATGTGATACGACAACGCATCGCTGGTTATGAGGACGATGGGGTTAGAGACATGCTAGATGATGTCTTTGTTGCACAGCCGACACCTGTGTCACATTCAGCGAATGAACCGGAGGAGCTGGAGGAAACCGCAAAGGCCTTCCTGGAAATCTTGGCCTCGTCAAAGAAACCTCTCTATGAGGGTGCCAAGCTGTCTGTGTTGGATGCCATCTCGCAACTGATGGCAGTCAAGGCTGAGTACGGCTGTAGCCGAGGTTGCTTCGAAGCATTTCTGGGAGTATGGGCTAACAGCCTGCCTAAGGGCCATGAACTGCCGAAAACCATGTACGGTACGAAGAAAATCATGAAGGCGCTCTCCATGGACTATGAGAAAATACATGTTTGTCCAAAGAATTGCCTTTTGTTTAGGCATGAGTATGCGGATGACAACTACTGTAGGAAGTGCGGTTCCTCTCGGTATATTGAGGTGGTCGATAAGCATGGTGAGAAGCAGCAGCTAAAAATCCCTATGAAGGTTCTTCAGTATCTTGATTTTATAAAAAGACTGCAGCGCCTTTTCATCACCGAGGAGTCTGCCAAAATGATGAAGTGGCACAAGGAAGGGAAAAAGTACAATCCAAAAAAAATTGTACATACATCAAAAGGTGAAGCATGGAAGTCATTCGATATAAAGTACCCGTAGGAAGCAGCCGAGGCTGGGAATGTCAGAATTGCTATAACAGGTGATGGGTTCAATCCATATGGTATGTCGTCTAATCCATACAGCTGCTGGCCCGTATTTGTTATTCCGCTCAATCTCCCTCCCGGCGCCATAATGCAACGCAAGACCATGTTCCTGTCGCTTATAATTCCGGGGCCTGAATATCCGGGGAAGAATTTGAGTGTGTTTATGCAGCCGTTGGTGGATGATTTGCACCATTCTTGGTACTTCCCTAGGTTGACATATGACCGTCATCTTCAGAAAAATTTCTTGATGAAAGTTTGGCTACAGTATTACATGCATGACTTTCCCGGCTATGCCCTATTCTGCAGATGGTGTACAAGTGGAAAGATGCCTTTCCCAGTGTGCATGCAGGCCTTGATTTTCAATTGGCTGAAGTAGGGTGGCAAGTATGTTGCCTTTGACCTGCATCGATAGTTCCTCCCTCCAGACCATCCTGATAGGGAAGACAAGAAGAACTTCACAAAAGGCAAAGTTGTCCATGAAGTAAACGAGATTCCAACATTTTCTGGTGCGGATGTGCTTGCTCAGCTCAAAGCTCTTAAGCCTGCCGGTGAAGGGAAAGGCAAAGGCAAAGGCAAAGGCAAAGGCGAAGACGAGGGCAAAGGAAAAGGTAAAGGGAAAAATGTTTTGAAGGATATGGTGAGACGCACAACTGGACTCACATTACCCCCTTCACGCAGCTTCCCTATTTTAAGGACCTCAAACTTCCATACAACATCAACGTGATGCACACCGAAAAGAATGTGGCATAGTCCCTTTTTCACACGATCCTCAACATTCCTGATAAGACAAAGGATAATGTTAATGCTAGAGTCGATCAACAGAATATTTGTGATAGACCACGTCTTCACATGCAACCTCCCACAGGCAGTCGAAAATCTTTGTTCAAGCCAGATGCTGACTTCGTACTTAAAAAGGATCATAAGATGGAGGCATTCAAGTGGCTGAAACACGTCGTGAAGTTCACTGATGGTTATGCGTCAAATATAAGTAAGGGGTCAATCTTTCAACGGGCAGAGTGACCGGGCTCAATAGTCATGACTATCATGTATGGATTGAGCGAATTATGCCGGTGATTGTTCGGGGCTATGTTCCCGAGCGTGTCTGGCGTGTGCTTGCGGAGTTAAGCCATTTCTTCCGCATGCTTTGTGCTAAAGAAGTATGTCCTGAGAAGATAAAAGAAATGCATAAGAAGGCGCCGGAGTTGATATGCAAGCTAGAGAAGATCTTCCTGCCAGGCTTCTTTACTTCGATGACACATCTCATTTTACACCTTGCGAACGAGGTATTGTTGAGGGGCCCTGTGCAGTATCGTTGGCAGTATGGCCCTGAGAGACAGAACAAGTATCTGAGACAGAAATGTGGAAACAAAGCTAAGATTGAAGCTTCCATAGCTGAGGCAGTTATCCTAGAGGAGGTGACAGACCTCAGAACAGCCTACTATCCGGACCATGTTCCAACGTTGCACAATAAGGTGTCTCAATACAATACAGAAGAACCCAAGTATAAACCCAAGTTGCCTCTATTCATCGGGCAAGGTGGTAGGGCTGGATGCTCGGCATCTTATGTCATGCCACGAGATGAGTGGGAGGATGTCATGTTCTATATCTTGCACAACATCAAGGAAGTTGAGGATGAGTGGATGAGGTAATACCTTTGCACCATTCTTTTAGTCAATTCATTATGTTCACTTTGCCTAGTTATTATACCGCTTTTCTTATTGTAGTTGATTCGTTGAGGAAGAGTGGACGGGAATGCTGCCTCCTACTGAAGCGGAGGCACTTGCTCTTCTTGGAAAGGGTGCTGATGGAAGGAAAAATTTCATTGCGTGGTTCATGGAGAAAGTAATATTTCACACTTCCCCATTACCCATTTCACACTTCCAATTAAACTCATGCACCCTATAATTTCAATTAAACTTGTAGGGAAATGATCCGAACGAATCAATGGATGAAGAATTGAGATGGGTTTCCATGGGTTTTGACCCTACCATCATGACATGCCAAAAGTATGATGTGAATGGGTATCACTTCCATATAGAGGAGCACCAGAACAGTCGGCCTGATCCCAAAACCATAAATACCGGAGTCTTCACCGAAGGAGATAATAAAGTAGATTACTACAGAAGGGTAGGAAAAATATACGAGCTTACATTCAAACGTGGCCGTAAACACCTAAGTCTCACTGTGTTCAAATGCCGATGGTTCGACCCCAAAAAGGGTCAGAGACATACACCTTCTGTTGGTTTAGTTGAAGTTAAACCATCAACCGTCTATGCCGGAGCAGATCTCTTTATCGCCGCTACCCAGGCCACCCAAGTATATTATCTGCCTTACCCATGCTAGAAAGAGTACCTAAAGGGTTGGGAAGTTGTGTTCAAGGTGTCGCCACATGGTAAGCTACCGGACCCGAACGATGATGATTACTACAACATAAACCCCATGACATACGAGGGAGTGTTCTTTCAAGAGGAACATGATGACGTAGTCCAAAACAAGGAGGATGATGACTTGGGTTATGTTGACCTGGACCTAAACGACGACGGCGCACGGATTGATGGTGAGGCAGTTGTGAATCAAAGAGACATAATTATGCTTGAAAAGTTAAATGAAGACGCTGATGCTGACGATGAGGAAGAGCCTCCACCTCCGTCAGACAACGAAGAAGATATGCGGGATAGTGATGATGAGACCGGTCGACAAATAGATTACAATAGTGATGATTCATATGGGTTCTAGAAAATGTAAGTTCTTTTAATGATCATTACAATAGTATGCTTAATGTGCTCTTCCGTTATTAATGTCTTTCCTGTATGCTTGTTTTTTTATATCCTTACTAATTGTTTATTCTCTTCTCAATGCAGGTTTGCTAATCATGGGCAAGTTCAGCGGTGCCAGTTTCCTCAGTAAACTCAAAGGAGGACTTACTCGGAGTGGACGAGCCCACAAGGTTCCCTCCTGACTACTCGAGGATGGCACCTCACAGGGAGGTGGAGGGGTCAGGGGAGGAGACCCTAGAGGAGGAGGGGGTGGGGGGAGAGCCCCTAGAGGACGAGGAGGTGCGGGAAGAGGCAACCGGGCCAAAAAACTCTGGGCCGTGTCCGAAATAGGAGGGTCTGCTTTGATGCCCTCCTATGCTGATGCAGCTTCTGAGTCTGAGGAGGAGGAGTATGTTCCTGATGTCGAGGAGGAGGAGGGTGAGGAGGAGGAGGCCGAGGAGGAGGAGTCCGAGGAGGAGGGTGAGGAGGAGGGCGAGGAGGGTGGAGAGGAGGTTGACCCCGAGTTGTGGGGTGACTTGCCACCGGGTGCTCCGCAGGGGTGGCTGTGTGGTAATGCCGGAGTACCTACACCACCTTCTATCGAGGCGCACAAGTGGCTCATTGAACCTGCGGGGACAGAGTAAGTGCATCTCAATCATATTTTCAACACATGACAACATTTTTTTATTGTACACATGGCAACCCTTTGATTCTTTTGAAGTAGCTGGATCCTACGCAGAAAGGGCCGTAAACCGAACGGCCTTATCACTGTCCTATTGAAGGAGTTTTGGCCTGGCCTATTCTGCCCGCGGCCAGACAGGGACCCGCAGCTGCGTGTTTTGGCCACAAGTTGGGCCCACTACGAGGCTTGCAGCAACATGGAGTACGGGACGGCCGCTAAGGCCGTGATCACCAAATTTTGGGTAAGTTCCCTTTTGAATCACTTGTCTTCCGTTTCGTTCATAGTTTATCATTGAATCACTCAACTCATGACTTGTTTGCTTCTAGTTTATGCATGATTGCAGCAACTCTATAGAGTTCTTGACGAGCACAAGGCCAGAGCCGACGTGGTCTTACTTGCGTCTGCAAAGAAGAAAGCTCGTCAGTTGCAGTATGAGGTGCGTTGGGTTGCCGTCTCGCAGTACTACCACTACTACCTGCACCAAAAGGTGACCAAAACTCAAGCACAAAATCAAAAACTTACCATGAGCAGGGAGCAGTTCATGATGGTAACTATTACTGACTTTTCATTGTTTCAAGCAGTCAACTATATGTTTCGTGCTCACATGTCATGCTTCCAAAATTTGCATAGGTTGTTCCTCGTTGGTGCTATGGAAGGCATGACGGATGGGCGTGTTTGGTGGATAGGTGGGTCGGTGACGATCCAGAGTTTGCTGCCAAGAGCATCAAGGCCCGGGCTAACCGTGGAAAAGACGAGACACACAGCCAAGGAAATAGGAACCACTAGGGCTTCAAGGCCATGAAGGTATATCTATATGCATGATGCATTTTGGTTCTTCTTTACCGTCATGTTCTTATGTATGGCTAACTTCTGTTTGACGTTGCAGGAGGACAAGTTGCAGAGGCCGCT
>NW_025227592.1:19607-20870 GCF_018294505.1 Triticum aestivum | reverse complement strand
AGGTGGACTTGGTGGTGGTGGTTTTGGCGGAGGTGGACTCGGTGGTGGTGGTGGTTTTGGCGGAGGTGGACTTGGCGGAGGTGGACTCGGTGGTGGTGGTGGTTTTGGCGGAGGTGGACTCAGTGGTGGTGGTGGTTTTGGCAGAGGTGGACTCGGTGGTGCTTGATGTCGATGATGATTCCGTGTATGCGGCCGTTGTGCCATGCCTTTCATGTTTCAACTTTTATGATGTTTCATGTCTTGCACTACTTTTATGTTCGTGAACTTTCACCGGTGATGATCTTTAGATGATGAACTTGACTATGTTTAAATGATGATGATGAACTGTCATATTTCATATTATTCTGCTTTGAAATGCTGTCAAATGAATTGAAAAAGAGAAAACAGGGAAAATAACAAAAAAAGACTATGCCTACGGCAAAGCCGTCGGCATATATACGCTCAGGAGCCACCAGGAGGCGCCACGTGGCAGAGCTATGCCTACAGCAAAGCCGTTGGCATAGATTTACATCTATGCCGACGGCTTTGCCGTAGGCATAGCCCTGCCGCTAGGCCAAACCAAGGGGCGGCACGTGGCCAAGTTATGCCGACGGCTTGTCCGTCGACATAGATTTAATCTATGCCGATGGCCAAGCCGTTGACATACCTTTGCCACGTGTCTTCTCCTAAGTCGCCAACGGTTTTGACGGCGCCGTCCGTTGCCGTCAGACGGAAAACAACGCCGACGTCTAAACTATGCCGACGGCTGCCCCACGGCCGTCGGCATACGCTCCTATGCCGACGACTATACTACGCCGACGGTCTGACACAACTACGCTGACGTGATCTACACCGACGGGGCTATGCTGACGGCAGCCGTAGGCATAGATCTATGCCGACGGCATAGGACCTATGCCGACGGCCCTGGGCCGTAGGCATAGCCCGCGAGTCCGGTAGTGAGGGCGATGAGCATGTTGCCGCCGCCTGTCTCACTGTCGCTGCCATCGCCAGGACTAGCTCATCGCCGCCGCTACTAGTAGAAAAAGGACCTATTGTCCCGGTTCGTGAGGGCCATTTGTTCCTGTTTTTTAACTGGGACTAAAGTGTCGGTACTAATGCCCTAAACCTTTAGTCCCGATTCTTGCATAAATCGGGACAGATGGGCCTCCACGTGGTCGGTGCGGCGAGCCCAGGCAGAAGTCCCTTTGGTCCCGTTTGGTGGCACCAACCGGGACCAATAGGCATCCACGCGTCAGCATTTCAGGTGCTGGGGTTTTTGTTTTT
>NW_025227592.1:14213-19597 GCF_018294505.1 Triticum aestivum | reverse complement strand
GGGGTAATTTAGGTGTTTCATATATTGTGTTAGCTAGCTAATTAATAGAGAGAAGTGTCCTCTCTTATCTTCGTGCTTGGTCGACGCTATGTACTATACGTATAAAGAGGACTAGACACGGTAGCTAGTAAGCAAATGAAGGAAACAGAAGATCGTCATGAACAAATGCATACAAAGAGAAGTGATATTGACCACCTCTCCTTCTCTGAGAGATTGGTCGAACAACAACTTCTCGTATATCTATCCGACGCTACTGGCTACATATATACAATATAAGTATCTCTTACGATATAATCTCCTAATTAAAATCGAACTAATCAGGGTCCACATGGTATTCTCCGTCTTTAGCGATCACGTGGTCAAGAAAGAATGCCGCCAATTCCTCTTGAATTCCTCGCATACGATCTGGTGGTAGGAGTTCATCCTGCATCCGAAATATCTAATTTGAAGAAGGGTGTCAATACATATATATATATGAATAAATGAAACTGAACACAAATGATGGTAATAAAATAAAATTGTGAATATTATTATTTACACACTTCATATTGTTTGTCAGAGTAGCCCCGCTCACAGGTCGTGTGGCGGATGGACTCGCAAATGTAGTATCCAGAGTAATCATTCCCTTGTTCCTGCCACAACCACTTTACAAGAAATAAAGGTCAATCAAACTGATAATTAGCAAGCATGCTAAATGGTATTGATGAAACTAGCGCTTGAATCACTAGGAGATGCGTGGAACATGCTACTATAGTACTTACTTTCGGGTGTTTAAATTGCAGCTTCTTCGGCAGTCCAAGAGTTTTTGAGGTGAATTTTTTCCAAACCCTGCCAGACAAATAAAACAATTACTTGATATCAGGAAATAAACAAAGTTGCCGATATGGTGCGATAATGATCGATTTAACTTACTTCTTTAGAATTTCAGTCATGTCCGCATACTCCTTGGGATCTTTTCGTCTCGAGTCTAAGACGGTTACTAGTCCCTGCTCAAGCTTAATCTCTAGGAGAATATATTGGAACCTGCGCACGCATGCATAACTCATCAATTACATTGCTATAACCTCGACTAATAAGGGAAACCGAATATGCACAAGACAGTAACACTCACTTGAATTCGTAAGGGAAGAGTATTATAGCTTTGTTTTGATTTAATACAAACGATTTTAGCAGCTTTCCCTCGCTATCTTTGGCCTGAAATTCAACAATATATGCATCTATGAGATTTGTGTTAATGAACCCAATATCACCGATTTGTCTTTTCTTCAATTCGACGATCTTCAATCTGCATAATGTAGTGAGGATAATTAAGAATACATGCAATGAAAGAGCTGACCTATATATAGAGACTTAATGATAGAAGTAGTATTACTTACAGGCAGTAGCAAGTGATCATCAATTTATCGAGGGCCTTTAGATTGAAAAACACGAAGAACTCCTCAAATGGAACATTCAACAGTTCAGTTCCAACGAGGTCATGCTCCTCTCTAACTCTCAGCGTCAAAATATTCCTCCCCCCAGACTCTCTGCAGGTTTTCATGTACCAATCATGGAATCTTCGCATCATCGTTGTTAGAGATCTTTCATCTTTGACGAGAGGCTTCCCATACACGTATTTGTGTTCGTCCACCTCCAAGAAATCGAAATGTGCATCGTCGGCCAGATAATCTCCAAGATCGTTATAACCGGGCACCATTGTCCCGCCCGGATGATTCACGACGACGCTAGACACCTGGAGCGGGGGCAACGATTGGTTTGCTTGTTCGCCGAGCTGGGCAACTTTTTTCCCAGCTCGTCGTTCTGCTAACCTTTGACCACTGACAGTACTTCCCGACCGCGACGCTTTGATAAATGACTTTGTAAGAATGCACTCATAGTTGTCTTTCGCTGGAGAATTTGGTGGTTTCTTCAGGGCAGCCAGAGTACGCTTCGCTTTTACCGGATCTATCTTCTCCTCCGGATGTTTCTTTGCTTTCACCCCTTCAAAGAAGTTCTTCACTTCGGCTTGCACGATCTGCGTGTTTTCCTCCATGGTCCTCTCGTATGGTAACTTCTCTAGAGTCTTCAGAGAAGGACCGAATCTGTATTGCCTCCCGACTCTGGCTGTACTGCTAGACGCCGAAGCAGACGGAGCGGCTGCGGCTGTCTTTCCTTTCTTACGAGGCGGAGGAGAAGGACTACGGCGTGCCGGAGCAGCCGGAGCGGCGGCGGGTCTCTTGATCCGCCCTTATTGACGAGGCGGAGAAGGAGGAGGCTGGCTGCTGGGGCGCGCCGGCGCAGGCGGAGAAGGAGGTGGAGTGTCACCACACGCTGGAGAAGGAGGCTGAGTGCCCTGATCAATCACCGGAGGAGGAGGCGGATTGCCCTGACTCACCGGAGGAGGAGGAGGAGGAGGCGGAGGCGTCCAGTTTGGAAGGTTGATGAGCTCCTTCCGCCATAGGCATGGAGTCTTCAGAGAAGAACCCAGTCGAATCTCCCCTTTACCCGTAGGGTGCTCAAGCTGAAGGTCCTCAAATCCGTCCACTATTTGATCCACCATCACCCTAGCATATCATTCTGGAATCGGCTGGCCGTGGTAGGTTGCGCCAGGTTCATTAGGTATAATTAACAGAGCCAATAGCCGCCTTGACTTTCAATGTCATCCATCGCGTCATAAGGTGGCAATGTTGAGACTCCGTGATAGCATCCACGGGTAGCTAGGAGGAGCCGTGAAGACATGCTCCAGCTGCTGAGTCTGCTCAGTGGAAGCCACGCTGCTTCTCCACTGAGATGGCGGGGTAGCTTCAGGGGAAGATTCGGCAGGTCGTTTGCTGCGATCTGCTTCTCGTTCCTCTAGCCCTTGTACCCTTTCGTGCAGCGCCTGCAGTTGGCTATGCTCCACTTTCTTCCTCCTCTCCTGGGTTTTGTAACCCCCTACGTCCGGAAAGCCAGCCTTCCACGGAACGGAGCCTGGCGTGCCTCGTGTCCGTCCAGGGTGCTCAGGATTCCCGAGGGCCATTGTGAGCTCGTCCTTCTCTTTGTCTGGGACGAACGTCCCTTGCTGCGCTTTCTCGATATACTCCTGAATCCTTATGATGGGTATTCGCAGTTGATCTTCCGCCAAACGCACTTCCCTATTACAGGGTCCAAGGTTCCACCAACCCCAAAGAACCAAGTCCAGCAATGGTCTGGCTAGTTCAATGTCTCTGGTTCGACCCCTTTAGCAATCAGGTCATTCTCAGCCTTGTCCCACAAAGGTCGGGCTTTGAGGTAGCCACCTGACCCCATGCGATAGTGATGCTTCTTCTTTGCAGCATTTTTCTTGTTTATCGTAGACATCTTCTTACTCTTTTCCGATGTCTTGTGGGCCACAAATGCGGGCCAGTGATCTCTGATCTTCTCATACTTTCTGGTGAATTCTGGTGTCAAATCTTCGTCGACAAACTCTGTTTTCAGCTCATTCTTCCACCTCCTGAATAGTTCTGCCATCTTCTTAAGAGCATGAGACTTGATCAATTGCTCTTTAACTGGATTCTCTAGATCATCCTCTAGCGGTAGGGTGAATTTGCCTTAAGCGATGTCCAAAGATCTTGTTTCTGCATATCGGAGACATAAGACACCTCAGGGTCTTCCTTCTTAGGCTTTAACCATTGCTGGATACTGATCGGGATCTTGTCCAGATGGGTTCAATCGGCTTGCCATCGCTCGCGATTGCTATGATCTCAAACCTTTCATCCGAGCGCAACTTTTTCTTCGGGCCTCATTTCTTTACCGAAGTTGTGCTCGATCCGGAGGGCTAGAGAAAAGAAGAAAGACGAGAGTTAATTAATATGTGTGTACATACGAAAACAATGAATGCGTTAATTAGCTAGTCAGCACAGGCTTAACTAATATATATACCTGGCCGGACTCGGTTCAGTCACCAGAGCCGTCATGACGGTCTACTTCTTGTACCGGCATTTGTTCACCGGAGCCATCATAATCACAACCTTCTTCTTCACTACCTTGTCCTTCTAGACCATCGGTGTCGTTGAGAAACGACGCAACAACATCACTTCCTTTTGCGATTATGTCCCCCAACATCTCTTCAGTTTCTTCATCTCGGGGGTGCTCCATAGTTTCTGCAAATATTTACAACATGACAATTATTATTCAAACATGACAGCTATATATATTAGTGGCAAACGTAGAACTAGCTAGCTAATATAATCACAATAAGGAATCATATTAGTGGCCTCGATGCTGCTTCTCTAGGGTTTGGGGTGGCCTCGGTAACGCTTCAAGGGTTTGGGGTGGCCTCGGCAACAACGCTCTTTTAACTTGGTAAATTTGGGTGGCCTCGAGAGACTTTGTCGGGTAGGGGCGCAGCGGGAGGGGGTAGGAGACCAACATCATTTTTTCTAGGGTTTGGGTGTCCTCGAGAGTTTTGGTCGAGCGAGAGGGCCGAGGGGGGGGGGTGCTCCCGTGGTATAAGTTATCACGGTCGGGAGGGGGTATATCGACAACGACATACCTGATAAAAAATAAGAAGACAAAAGAAGAAATAAAAAGAGGAGAAGAAGAAAGGAATAGAAGAGAAGCAATCGAAGAAAAAAAGAAAAACAAAGAGAAGAAGAAAGGAATAGAGGAGAAGAAGAAAAAAATAGAACCTTTCTTCTTCTCCTCTTCTTTTTCTTCTTTTTTCCTCTTCTTATTTATTTCTCCTCTTCTTCCTTTCCTCTTCTTCTTTCTTCCTCTTCTTATTTTCTTTTTTCCTATCCTTCTTTTTCTTCTTCTTGTCCTCTTTTTTTTTCTTGTCCTCTTATTTATATCGACCCCCCCTCGTGTTGAAGTTATCACGACCAAGAGGGTGACCCTCGACCCTCTGCTCTAGTTCGCGATAAAAAAGAAGAAGAAAAAAGAGAGGAGAAGAAGAAGGAATAGAGGAGTAGAAGAAATCTATTTTCTTCTACTCCTCTATTCCTTCTTCTTCTCCTCTTTTTTTCTTCTTCGTCCTCTTCTTATTTTTCCCGATGTCCACCCTGATGTAAATGCGGTGGAAACACTTCCGACGTCCTCTTTTTTTTCTTCTTCTTCCACTTCTTCATTTTTTCCTTTGTTTTTTCTTATATGTTTTTTTTCGTTTTCACTCTACATTAACTACACATATAAATAAATATAATTACACATATGAAATTTTCCTAATCTTAATACTAAACTAAACATAAACTAAAATAATCTATATATATGAACATATACATAAATTGATAAAAAAATACATTTACGAAAAAAAATCTATATATATGAACATATACATAAATTGACAAAAAATACATTTATGAAAAAATACTATGAACATGTACACACATATATACGCATACAAACACAGATACACAAAAGAATACATTTATGAAAAAAATGCTAGG
>NW_025227592.1:0-13473 GCF_018294505.1 Triticum aestivum | reverse complement strand
TTCGTGGCATGAATCGGTACCAATGCACCCCTTTAGTCCCGGTTGGTGCCACCGACGGGGACCAAAGGCCTTGGACAACGGTGTGGTGGTGGGAGTTTAGTCCCACCTCGTTAGTTGAGAGTGTTCGACACCTGTTTATAAGCTCGGTTGCGTCTTCCCTTTTGAACTCCTCTGAATTGCAGGCCTATGGGCCAAATCTAACACTGCTATGCCTGTGCGCCTACTGGGCCTTCTACGGGCCTGAATCCTGGCCCATGGATGGGTTTCTAGTCGTATTCAGGCTGTGGTGGCCCTGTAGGTGGCAATTTTTTTATTTTTTCCCAGTTATTTTGTTTTATTTTTTTCCTTTATTTATTTTGTTTTGTTTATACTTACAACAAAATACTTATTTTTTATTTTGTTTCTAATTACTTATTTTTTATGATAATTCTTTTTGCTATTAAAGTTTCTAACAAAAAAAGTTCTTTATGAAAATTCTTTTTGCTTTTAATGATTTTGAACAGAAAATACTTTGATAATTTTAGTTGCATCAATTTTATATAATTTTAGTTTCAATAATACTAGAGGTTGCTTATAATATTTTGAACAGAAAATACTTTCATAATTTTAGTTTCATAAATTTTATTTATATTATTAAAGTTTATTTTATTTTGTTTCTACTTATATATTTTATTAAATTTTATATTGTTTTGTTCAAATTACTTATTTATTTTATTTTATGATAATTTGTGTACAAAACGGACAATCTCTTTTGAAGTATCAGGGTTTCATACGGAAACTCGTATGTCACAAAGGGATTTCATTTTTTTGAACTTATTTGAACTCCAGAGTTTTTCTGTGTTCAAAATGCACCATTCAAAGGCACATAATCAATTTTCAACCTTTTCTGACTTCAATTGTTATTTTTCATGCATTTACAGATTATTTTGAGCTATAAGACCATGAAATTGAAAAGCATTTGAAATGAACTCTGAAAATGTTGAAAGTTGGCATGGTATCATCATTTCACCCACATAGCATATGCAAGAAATTAGAGAGGGTTACGGCAAAAACTAGATGTCTTTCGTGTACAAAACGAACAATCTCTTTCGAAGTATCAGGGTTTCATACGAAAACTCTTCTGTTACAAAGGGATTTCATTTTTTTGAACTTATTTGAACTCCATAGTTTTTCTGTGTTCAAAATGCGCCATTCAAAGACACATCATCAATTTACAACCCTTTCTGACTTCATTTGTTATTTTTCATGCATTTACTGATTATTTTGAGCTATAAGACCATGAAATTGAAAAGCATTTGAAATGAACTCTGAAAGGTTCCAAGTTGGCATGGTATCATCATTTCACGGACATAGCATGTGCAAGAAAGTAGAGAGGGTTACGGCAAAAAATGGATGCACTTCGTGTACAAAACGGACAATCTCTTTCGAAGTATCAGGGCTTCATACGGGAGCTCATCTGTTACAAAGGGATTTCATTTTTTTGAACTTATTTGAACTCCATAGTTTTTCTATGTTCAAAATGCACCATTCAAAGCCACATCATCAATTTACAACCATTTCTGACTACATTTGTTATTTTTCATGCATTTACTGATCATTTTTAGCTATAACACCATGAAATTGAAAAGCATTTGAAATGAACTCTGACAAGGTTCCAAGTTGGCATGGTATCATCATTTCACCCACATAGCATATGCAAGAAAGTAAAGAGGGTTACGGCAAAAACTAGATGCCCTTCATGTACAAAACGGACAATCTCTTTCGAAGTATCAGGGTTTCATACGGAAACTCTTCTGTTACAAATGGATTTCATTTTTTTGAACTTATTTGAACTCCATAGTTTTTCTGTGTTTAAAATGCAACATTCAAAGCCACATCATCAATTTACAACCCTTTCTGACTACATTTGTTATTTTTCATGCATTTACTGATTATTTTGAGCTATAAGACCATGAAATTGAAAAGCATTTGAAATGAACTCTGAAAAGGTTCCAAGTTGGCATGGTATCATCATTTCACCCACATAGCATGTGCAAGAAAGTAGAGAGGGTTACGGCAAAAACTGGATGCACTTCGTGTACAAAACGGACAATCTCTTTTGAAGTATCAGGGTTTCATACAGAAACTCGTCTGTTACAAAGGGATTTCAATTTTTTTGAACTTATTTGAACTCCATAGTTTTTCTGTGTTCAAAATGCACCATTCAAAGCCACATCATCAATGTACAACCATTTCTGACTACATTTGTTATTTTTCATGCATTTACTGATTATTTTGAGCTATAAGACCATGAAATTGAAAAGCATTTGAAATGAACTCTGAAAAGGTTCCAAGTTGGCATGGTATCATCATTTCACCCACATAGCAGCATTAATAGAAGTTCATCATCACATTAAAACCAAAGTACATACATAGTTCTCATTGAACAACATATAGCTCTCTAGAGCATCTAATTAAACCATACATTGAAATTATGTAAAACATTTGAATGCAACAACAAATGCAATCATAATCGCAACCAAGGTAACAACTGATCCAACTGCATAATGATACCAAGTCTTGGTATGAATGGCATATTTTCTAATCTTTTTAATCTTCAACCGCATTGCATCCATCTTGATCTTATGATCATCGACGACATCCGCAACATGCAACTCCAATATCATCTTCTCCTCCTCAATTTTTCTTATTTTTTCCTTCAAGTAATTGTTTTCGTCTTCAACTAAATTTAACCTCTCGACATTAGGGTCGATTGGAATTTCCGGGTCAACAACCTCCTAGATAAATAAAATCTATGTCACATTGGTCGGCATAATTGTCATAAACAATAAATGAACCAAATAGTTATGAAAAGATAATATATACCACATTTGAATCATAGACAGGACGAGGGCCGACGGAGGCGGATACCAAAACCATCGCACTATATAATAACAAGGAATAATAAAATTAAGAAAATTAGACAAGTATCTATCTGAAGTAAGAATTTTTTCTTTCAGAAAGAAGATAAGAAAAAGAGGCTCACCACGGTGGTGCCGGCGACGAGATCGGCGCGGGCGATCGACGGCGGTGAAGACAGGGACAGGACATGACGGACCGCTAAACCTAGACAAATCTCGGGGAAAATGGAGCTCGAAGGTCGAGTTTCAAGAGGAGAAAGATTAACTAGTGTGGCTCGGGCATTTCATCGAACACCTCATGTGCATAGGAGGTGAACTAGAGCACCCAAATGCCGTCCCCTCGCTGGCTTGAAAAAACAGAGCACTGTGGAGTGCTCTGCCGCGGCGATGGGTATATATATGCAAATTATTTGTCCCAGTTCGTGGCATGAACCGGGACTAAAGCCACCCCTTCTGTCCCGGTTCAATCCACGAATCGGGACCAATGGTTGTGGGCTAGGAGCGAGGTCCGTTGGTCCCGGTTCGTGCCTAGAACTGGGACAAATGGGTCCAGATGAACCGGGACCAATGCCCACAAGGCCCTAGCCGGCCCCCTGGGCTCATGAACCGGGACTAATACCCCCCATGGGTCCAGGTTCTTGATGAACCGGGACTAATGGGCTGGCCATGCCTGAACGATAGCCCTGTTTTCTACTAGTGCCCACTGTCAACTCGCCAAGTGACCTCTTCTCCGTCGCTATGGCAAGAGTAAGGTAATTGATTCTTCCTGTGTGTATGCTTGACGTATGTGCTTGGCTGCTTGCTGGCATGTGTGTGAGTGTGCGGTTGCCGTATGTGCTTCGTGCTTGCTGATGTTCCTGCTATGGCCTACTGGCACAGAAGAAAATACTCAAATCACCATGTAATCTGCAGGAAATACTCTCCACCGCCGTTGCAACTCACAAGGTAAACAACAATTACCCCGAGCCTAGTGATGTACTGATGTGTGCTTGATCTTGATGCATGCTTGGTTGCTTGCTGGCTTCCATAGACCGTAGTAGTAGACTCTCTCATTAGGTAGTAGTAGTAATAGTAGTAGTACTATACTAATTTGGATCTGATGTATGTTTGGCTGCTTGCTAGCTTTCCATGTGTGCTTGTTGTTTTGGCTGCTTGTTGATGTTTGTGGGATAAAATTACGAAAACACTAACACCCACAAGCCAACTCAACCACACACCTCCATCACCGTTCAGCAGTTTCTGCATTAATCTTGGCACGTTTTGGCTGATTTTGTGTGCCATGTAGGACAAGTCACGTGTGTGGTGTGTGAGAGAGTTCGCCCACATGCCGGTTGCCTCCCCGCGGTCAACGGTTGCCACTCGGGGGTGTGTGGTGGAACTGCTTTGTGCCCGCACGCCATGCCTGACTGCGATTGTCGTCAACCATGTCGTGCACTTTGCCCCCCTCCCCCCACGGTTCCATTTACTCTCCACTTCATTACTCGCACAACCCACCCCGCGGTTCATTCGATTGGAAGAGAAGGCGAGAGGAGAAGGCGACGGCGGAGGCGGAAGAGTCAACGGCATTCACGACCGTCGGTGGGACTCGCCGGACCGGAGCGTCTTCACCGGAGCGCCTGCAGATTGAAGGTAATGCTCCTTCCCACGCTCAAAATCCTTGCCTGCATTTCTCCCCTCTCCTCCATGGTCGATGTTCCGCTCGAGATTCATCGAGATGCAGGCGGATTCACGATGCGCCGGCGTTCCCGCCGGCGGCGGAGTCTTGTGCTTGCCGTTTTCGATGGCATTGAGCAGTTTCGTCGCGCCGCCGCAGCGGTCATGCCGGTGTGGTTCGGCCTGTGCGCAGCCACATCCTGGTTCTGCCTTGGGATTGGGCTGACATTTTTCTAGCCGTTAGTTATGTATTGTTTCGAAATGCTATTTGCGATCAGTGCAGGAAGATTTTTGTTGACGAATTTCAGGTTATGATAGTTGCCAATGAACCCTAGATCTAGGTTGTTGTTTTTCAAAGTGCAGTATGAAGGCAGACATGGTAGGTTCAGTAACTATCTGCACTGTATGGCAACTAATTTCCTGATCAACTGTGACAGTTGCCACAAATATATTTTCCATGTGGCAACTAATTTTGTGCACATGCTATGACTGTTGCCATGCTGTAGGCATGATAAAGTGTAGTAAATAGGTAGTCATGGCAGTGTCAGCAACTAAGTGCACTGGATGGCAACTAATTTCCTGAGCAACTGTGTCAGTTGCCACAAATATGCTTTCCATGTGGCAAGTATTTCTGTGAACACACTATGGCTGTTGCCATGATGTAGGCAGGATAATGTGGCAAATGCACTGTACTATAGACCCAATTTTGTGTTTTGCCACACTAACTTGTGATATCTGAACATATTTGGCTGTATTAAATGGCAACTCATTTTTAATATGAGGTTAGTGTGTGAATTGCCATTACAGGTTGTTCAGAAAATGTTTTCAACTCTTTTTGAATTGTTTTGCGTTTTAACATGACAATTTCAACGTAGCACATTTTGCCTTTGAACACATGGCAACTCATTTTTGTATGAGGACAGGGTGTGAGTTGCCACATTATATGTTTGTGCAGTGGAAGATTTGTGCCTTTCTTCGCACTATCTTGTGCTAACATGGCAACTTCAACATTTTGTTCTAAGTGCATTATGATCTGTACGTTTTTCAAATGAAGCCAATGTGTTTAGTTGCCACATTTATGGTTTGACAATCATAGGGGGGGTGTGTTCATATGATATTGCCTTCACTATTTGCCACTTTCAATTGAGCCCATGTGGCAAGTACATTCTGTTAGGTGGCAACTGCTTACTTCATACTTTTCATTTTCACCCTGACATTTTGGTTTGTTCTTACCTCAGCGGAATGGCTCGCGGTGATCATCAAGACGATGATGATGATTTCATGGATGTACCGCAGCAGAATCGGGCTACTGGACGGACAAAAGACGACGATGAGGTAACTGTCTACCCCCTCCTCCCCCATATGTTTTGAATGTCACATTGAGTTTGCAATCGTCTGTTAGGAACTAAATTTTCATGATAGTGAAAACATGGCAACAAATGATCATTTGTTTGTTTTGCAGAAGAAGAAACGTGATTGTAATAGGGCTTCACAGGAACGCCTGACTTCATTGACCGAGAGATTTACCGACGATCAGAAGGGAGCTGCTGCTGAGATGGGTATGGAGGCTGTGATGGATGTCCGGTGCAACAATCTAGTGAACACTGTATGTGACCGGCTTGGTGAGATTTACGACCCCGCCTCTAGGGAATTTGTGATTCCGGGACGTAGAAGACTGCCGTTGGACGAGGAATCCGTACTGCACTTTGGGTGTGCTCCGTGGAGAAATCAAAGTCCTGTATGAGGTCAATAATAAGATCGAAAGAATGTTGTTTGCCCGTTTGTTTCCCGTTTGTCCCGTACATGGAACACGACTTTCCTGGAAAATTCGCTGGAGGCCATGACAACCCATGGCGAGGTTTTTAAGATGAAGCTAGTCATGTACCTGATCTCAGCTATTTTTGCACCGACCACTTCTATTCTCCCAAGCAACAAATGCTTCCCCATCCCGGTGAATGATCTATCTCCACTCCTATATTTTGTTCAATATTTTGGCTCTGATGTCATGTGTAAGCTAGTCACTGCTAGTTATTTTGATGTTTTTTCATTTGATTTCTGATGCGGCAACTTCTTGTCCTAAAATTTGTGCCGTGCAGGCGAAACTGAAAGATGTGAAGAACATGAATTGGTGTAAGTTCATTGCGGACTTCCTACATGATGCATTCTCAAACAAGATGTACCGGAAGGGTTGTCGACTCTATTTAATGGTATTTTTTTACTAGTCCTTTGCAAACACTCTTAACACCTTGATTATGCATGGCAACCATGATGGTGACATTCTGGCAACTAACATCATAACAAGATGGCAACTGCGAGCACACCATGATGGCAACTAACACAGATAGATGGCGACTTTTTCTTTCTTTTCATGCCCTTCAACTTGATGATTGAAGTAACATACATTATCTTGTTTTTGCAAAATACCATGATGGCAACTAATATTTTTTCCTTTTAAAATTGTTGTACATCAGCTCATGTACGTCAATTGTCTTGATCTATCCATCATGGGGTTCACTGGGACAGGAGGCCCGCCGCCTACACACAAGTTTGCTGTTTCTACGTGGACTTACGATGCTGTCAAGGCTGTGCTTGCTGCAGACAGGATAACTGATACGAAATATGGGAAACTGCAGGTTAGTTTTGGTTTCTTTCTTTACACGGCATTCTTTCAATTTTGTTTCTGCATAACATATGAAAAAATCCTCATATGGCAACCATCTGTGGCTAACAAGAGATGACTACCTTGTTAGCCATGGCTGTCTGCGCATGGTATCCATGTCTCACGCCACATGGCAACTCTTTCATCCATGCTGAAACTTCTATTCTCTTCCTCTTTTTTTTTGTAATACATGAACTGTTAGTTAGTGTTCATTATTTTCTCTCTTACATCCTAGCTGTTTTTTGGTTATTTCCAGCTGATGGCCAAGCATGCTATAGACTACAGCGTGTTTGGGGGGCCTCAAAACTTTGGAAAGTGGATGGACGTGCACTCAGCTCCGTCTTATCCTACTGAGGTAATCAAGGATATATATCTATGGTTGCTTTGGTTTATTTTGATCTTGTGCACGTGACACTAATATGGTTGGTTACCGCTGCTTCTTGTTTCATGCACAGGTGAGGGCACCTGTTGAGCATCTAATTGGGCAGTTTGCATCCGGAATGACCAGCTTGCTCGGGAAGTTGGTTGAGGGTTGGACGTCCCTTAATGCCTCTAACAGAGACGCGGTTGTGAGGCAGTTCACTACATTTGTTTCAGAACGAACACATCGGCCAGCTGGTTGCCGTGGCTGGTACGACTACAACAGTTCCCAGGAGCTTCCTGACACACAAGATGAACTAGATGGAGATGCTGATCTCAACAAGGACGATGACGATGACATGGAGAACGTGCATCACGACACCGACGATGATGAACATGTTGAAGTTCGTGCAGGTGGTAAGAAGGGCAAGGCTGCACCAGATGTCCCCTCACCAGAGAAAGTCAAAGAACATACAACTGCGAGAGGCAAGGGGGTGTCACCCTCAAATAGGGGGAGGGCTCCAGAGGATGTTGGGCAGGGCTCTCCTGGCAAGAGGTCTAGGACCAATCCCGTAGCTGCTAGGAGGAGGTTCGACTTCTATTTTAGTGTTTTGTTTTGTCTATCTTTTTGAACAGACTGACCCTTTTTTGCATTTGTTTTGCTAAGCGTGGCAATGATTTTCGTGTCTGACACTTGGCACCTTTTTTTGCCACTTTCTTATACGTGCAGTGAGGCGACAGCTGGTGGACGAGCAGTTATGAAGAAATAAGCACCAACGCCAACCCGTGTTTCTGCTCGATTGAACAAAGGTGCCCCCATTTCTGGTGACACCCCTTCCTCCAGGTCATATCCTCGTACGACGACATCCAACACCAGGGATCCTGTCGTGTTGCAAGACATGAGGAAGCCAGTCAAGAAGTAGGTTATCCCTGTTCTTTCATTGCCATAGTGCTATATTTTTGCTTTTCAATGCAACTATTCAGCTTGCCACGTGGGCTGCTGCCATTAGTCCCACATGGCAACTGCTGTTTTTCCAATGATCTCTTTCTTTTAACTGCATGGCAACTCCTGCTTGTTTTGGCATGGCAACTGCTATCTAGTCCAAATGGCAACTCTTATTGCACCTACATGGCAACTATCATCTTTCCATTGGCTTGTGTGCTCATCCATACCAAGTTTTGAAATTGCATTCCTGGAAAATCAGACATTTTTTTCATTTTTCAAGATGGCTACCATGGCAACTCCTGCTTGTTCTGCATGGCAACTGCTAATTATGCCACATGGCAACTCTTATTCCACCTACATGGCAACTACCAGCTTTCCATTGGCTTGTGTGCTCACCCATACCTAGTTTTGAAATGGCAGCCCTGTCACATCACACATTTTTTTCATTTTTTAAGATGGCTACCATGGCAAATATTTTTTGTTCATTTTTAAGTACTTTTTCATGTGTTTTTTTGCAGGGTGAAGAAGACTACTACACGCGCGACCAAGCTGATCATTAGGGACCCACTCGAACGCCTTCATTCAAAGTTGTCGACAGGTGGCAACTCAGATGTTCATGAGGCGCCAGTCGACAAAACTGCTGCTGCACCATCAACTGTTCCCACTAGGTCTGACGCAAGCGACCGACCATCTCCGCCGGTTGCAGATGTGCAGGCTACAACAACATGCATCCGTACATCTGGGAGTGACGAGTCGGTATCTTCCAGGACTGCTCAAATATTGCCCACTCTCCTAGCAATAAGGGATGCTGCTGTGAGCCATGCCACCCGATCAGCAAGTGTTGAAATGGACGCCCCCGAGACCAACCTAAGCAAGGAAGATTCCCGCTCATCTGACACGGATTCCAAACGCGTGGGTGGTGGCAATTCTGTGTCCACGACAGAAGTGGCTGAGGCGACAGTTCATAATGATATGCCATCCACACGTGAGAGTCTTGGCACAATAGCTCCAACTCCTGGTGGTGCATAGGTTGCTAAGGCGACCGTTTCGCAAGCTGGCCTTCCACCTAGGCATCATAGCCCCCGCAAGCAATCAACAGATATACCCAACGCACCGGCTGTAGCTAGGAAAAGCAGAGATGACTCTGGTATGTTCCTGCGTCCACACTGTTCGCACCACCTGCCAAAAGCAATGTTATGGAGAAACCGGAAGACCAGAGTACAACTGATCCAGGTGGCAAGCCGGGCACGACCGACGGAGGTGAACGTCCGGAGCAGACTCCGTCTTTACCCGTAGTGGAGAACCCCAACTTAAATCTGTGCACTTCTAAGCTCCGAGTCAACGTTGGTGTCCCCTACAGCCCAAACAAGAAGATTGTCAAGAAAGCTGCTACTGATATCGCTGACATCATGCCCCGCCCTATGAATAAGCCCGATGATTCTGGAGCGCCCGATTCAGAAATGTTTGTTGATCCTTCACCCTTGGATTCTGCCTAGCAAGTTGTTCGCGGTCCGGCCAGTAGGCAGGAGAGGCACCCAATGGCCTTCACCCCACCGAGCTTTAGCCTTGGCATCAGTCAAGATCAACCAGTGGTGCAAGATCCTACGCTAGTTGCCTTTGCTTTCCCCGCAGGCATGGCCGCAATGATGGCGCAGCCAATGGTCGAGGGGAGGAAGGATGTCAAGTTCGCAGAGCCGATCGTGCAAGGTACATTTCTTCTGCGTTTATCATTTTCTCGTATACATCTTTTTAGTCTGAGATTTGTCCCAAGCATTTTTTTGGTTCTCACTTGTGATGGCAACTATTATCTGATGACATGGCAACTGGATTTGCTACACAATGTCACCTACATTTTTGTTGCCATGCTGCATTTTCCATTCAGTAACCACATGGAAACTGGAGTTGATACAACATGGCAATTGTAGTTGTTGTCACATGGCAACTACAATGCACTACACATGGCAACTGGAGTTGCCCCCACATGGCAACTCCCTACTTTTTGTACCTACATTTCATATCCTGCACCCTTTATTTCACACTACATTTGTTTTGTTTTCCAGGTATCCTAACCCACTTTTTTGATCCTTGCAGGCACCCCTGAGGAGATTTCGCCATCACTTGATGAAGCTTACCGCAGGATTGAGGAGGCAGCATTGCAGAGGAAGTCCTCACGAGGTCAGGGGCAATCAAGTTCCAACGTGCCTGTTCAGACGATATGTGAGGATACCATTAGAAGTGCCACCCCTAGTTCTGTGAGGCAGCATAGGTAGTTCATGCACCTCCCGCGGATGACTACGAGCCCGAAGTCAAGGCCAAAAAGGAGCAGAAGTAGCTGTACGATATTGTCAAGCGTTTTGGAAACGCGAGGTCTAGCAGCAAGCACATGAAGGAGCTGAAAGCGTAATGACCACACCACATAACCTCTCATTTTGCTTTGCTCTTTTTACCATTCCTCTTTTTGCTATTTCTAGATATGATCCGTTTACGTTTTATTTCTTTTTTTACTTAGTAGAAGTGATTCTTTCATGTTATATCATTTTCATATAGTTCATGTTTGGACAGAACCAAAATAATACAATGCGAAGCGACGTACGTCGACCTGGGTGATCTTACCGAGTCTGTGAGGCCACTCAGTAAAATGTCAATGAATGTAGTTGCATGTGGGATTGACTTCATCAACAAGTATACGGATATATCTCCCGACAAAACAATCATGCAGTACAGTGTGACCTGCAAAATATGGGATGATGACTTCCACCACAAAATCCTGAGGAAGCATTTTGCTGCGCATGGTGATTTCAATCTCACAATGAATAAATGTGTGAGTACTCCTTCCTTTTTTGCACATTTTTCCTCCCATGGTATGTTTTTGCTAGTAGATAAGCTTCACATGTGGGCTACACCCTGTTTTTGTGACAGTTGTTTCATGTGGCAACAGCTGCCATGTAAACTGACTTTTGATTTTGCATCCCCGTACAAACTATGTGGCAACTTCAAACTAAAATACACGACAACTTTGTTCATACATGGATGGCAACTTCTTTTAATTACCCACTATAACTAAACATTCTATGTGGGTCTACTTTTTGGCCCCTTGCTCCTTTATGTCACTCATGTGCCTCTTACTGCAACCGGTGGCATCCTTACACCACTACAAAAAAAAGACACATCCGTGACATTTTGGGCCAAACGAATTTTTTTCCTGTCATACATATGACACTTCTATGACGATAATTGTGACAAAACCCGGTATCATCATAGATGTGGTGGGCTCCTACTTCTATGACAAAAAATCATGACAGAAAATGGGCTTTTTGTCCTGGGCGGGCCGGAGACGCAGCTGCATGACATTATTTGGGCCGTCCATGACGGAAAAAACCGTGGTAGAAGCGAGGGCGAGGAAAATTTCGAGGAGTTCCCGGTTACGGTGGGAGGTCGGGGGCTGAGCGATGCGCGTTTCTCTCGTACACGTACGCGCATGTGCGAGGCGTTGGCTCTAACTGAACCCGAGCGAGGCGTTGGGCTCTAACTAAACCCAAGCGATTGCACTGCAGGCTATGCATTACTGAACCCGAGCGATCGACCGATGGCTGTTAACTGAACCCGATCGAGCGATTCCTTCGCTACTACTGCTAACTGAAGCCGATCGGTTGGATGAATAGTGAGCGTTGCGGGGGGTTTGGATGAACAGTGAGCGGTGGCGTTGCCTCTGGATGAACAGGACCCCGTGGTGTGGAGGGCTGGATGAACAGTAGACGGTGGCGGGGTGCCCGTGGAGGGGTGGTTGAACAGGACCCCGTGGTGTGGAGGGTTGGATGAATAGTAGACGATGGAGGGGTGCCCGTGGAGGGGTGGTTGAACAGTAGCCGGTGAGTAGTGCGCGGTGGAGGCTGGATGAACAGGAGCCCGTGGAGGCTGGAGGAGGTCGACGGTAGCCCGTGGAGGCTGGAGGAGGTCGACGGTGGAGATGAACAATATCCCATGGAGTCCCGTTTTGCGGTACGCCACACCCCTCTCGATGAACAGGACCCCTGTTTCGACTGTTGCACTCCAACACAAGTCCGTTTCATTAGTTTTGCGGTACACCACACCCCTCCCGATCAACAGGACCACCGTTTCGACCGTAGGAGGTCCGTTTCGTCCGTTTTGTGGTACACCACACCCCTCCTGATCAACAGGACCCTCGTTTCGACCGTAGGAGGTCCGTTTCCTCCGTTTTGCGGTATGCCACACCCCTCCCGATCAACAGGACCCCCGTTTCGACCATAGGAGGTCCGTTTCCTCCGTTTTGCGGTACGCCACACCCCTCCCGATCAACAGGACCCTGTTCCGAACGTAGGAGGTCCATTTCCTCCGTTCTACGGTACGCCAGGCCTTGTTTCCATTGCCTGTTCCGTCCAAGCCCTCCCGATGAACAAGACCATGCATTCCGTTCCGACCCAGCCGGTTGGCTCCCCATAAACACGACGACGATGTTGTTTCTCCGTTCCGACCCAGCCATGTACGTTTGCGCGAGTAGGCGTTCGAGACCCTTCTCGTATGTACGTACGTGGCCGTATTTTCTTTCTTGCACCCTGGCCGCTGTACGTACGTGTACATGCTACGTGCGCGCCTCTACTACGACACGTGCGCGCCTCTACATCAACCAGTATATATGTACGTACACATTCGCGACCAGAATGACAACGCTACGTACGCTTCGACCAGGTGGGTCCCGACTGTCAGGCACTTCCTTGCGTGTGAAGATGTAGCTGGTGGGTCCCAGCAGTCAGGGGGGTGAATCGTTTTTTTTGCCCGGACGCACTTCCTTGCGTGCGAAGATGTAGGTGGTGGGTCCCAGCACTCAGGGGGAAATGTTTTTTTCGTGAAATGCGGTGGCCCGTTCGGTGGGTCCCCGCTGTCAGGTGGAGGAATAATTATTTTCTTCGTAATAAGGAGGCACTTCCTTGCTGCGG
>NW_025227591.1:0-6329 GCF_018294505.1 Triticum aestivum | reverse complement strand
GTGGCCTAGATCAATGACTCGCATTGCACCTGGCGAGTGTGTTGACCTATCATCTCCTTTGTTTGGAGAATGAACGTCATAATTTGTGATAGAGGAGGTACGCGTTCGCGCGGCCTCTATCAATTCTTATCTTCAAATTTTAGTTCTGTATAAGTTCAAACTTTTACCTGGCACTCTGATTGAGTTTCCAGACCATGCGAAATTATAACAAGTGTTCTTTTGAAAACCCATTGGATGTGGCTTCCCTCAATTTAGAGAGACTGAATTGAATTCATCTTTGTCATTGGGGGATATATTTGGGTTTAAAATATGGCGAAATTGGATCGAATTTTTGCATATATGCACATGATGTCATACATAGGAGAAGGCTACAAAAGATATGTGCAAGTCTTTGTTATATTCTAAGAACCTGACATGTTGAATCAGTGAGGTTCAACAAATTGGTAATGAGCCCTTTCCAGATTACGGAGTCAGCACATGCTTGATCAACCAAATAGCTTCGTCCATGGCTGCAAAACGTGTGACGGTGCTATTAATTAAGAATAGTAAAACTGAACCTAATCCCTGCCCTCTCAGTAATTAGGCGTTTCTAGCCGTTGGATTTCGTTACCTGGACATTTTCACCGTTGGATCTTCGTTTAGTTGTACCTCAATCGCGAACTGGGCTAGATGTCAGCCAGGGCAGCTGCTCCCGTAGCTTTTTCTGACCCCTCTGGTTAATTGGGCTGCATCGGGCCCGTTTTCCCTGCTCAGGCCGAACGCAACGAACAAACCTCAGCGAGTACCGCTCCGTCTCCGAAAAGAATCCCTCTACAGAGGGGATGGCGGCGCTCGATGCGGCCGTCGCGGCTTCGATGCAAGCGGCTTGGGCGGCCAACGGCCGGATCCAGGCGAGGCGCCAGTGGATCCAGGCTATGCGCATTCCGCTCGAGGGTACCCAGTACCACTCGATTGAGAGGATACAGGAGCCATGGATCGAGGGTATCCAATGCGGGATGCGGGGTGCGTGTCGCGAGTCGATCTACAGAATCCAGCATTTGGTGGCCGGTCCATTCAACCGGTTGGCGCGGTATGCGGGCAATAATGGAGGTCGATGCTCGCGGCTGGCCGGAGTTGGCCGCGCCTCGCAGGTAAGATCGCGGACGACGGACGAAAGGAGGTTGTGGCGGCTGTAGCGGACCATGGTGCGGCGATGACGGATCAACCGGGGTCCTCGTGATAGGTTCCGCGCCAGGGTCTTAGTCTTCTCGCTGGTGGTGGTAGGGCAGTCGTCAGTCGTCCGGGCAGGGAAGTAGCGCTTCGTGATGCAGGCCAACCTCAATCTGGTTGCCTAATTCTCCATCTTGCTTTTTCATGACTAATTTCTATGTTTCCTGACGGCCAGGGAGTCGAAGCCCTAGCATGCACTCCAGCAGCATGGTGGCGGCTTCCTGCACCATCTCACCATTCGTTGTTATGGGAGGCGATGCGATGAGCTTCTCCTAGCAGCTTGAAGGTGAAGCCAGGGAGGAAGGGAAGGTCGTGTGTCATGCTCGATCTTGACATCTTGTATCGATAGTTGTGGCCAGCAGTGGGGAGCCTACTGAAATCAACTTGTGCGGTCCGATCCCCTCTCTACTTATTTAAACAATGTTCAAATGATACATAATATTCTTAGTTATTTTTTGCAGAAATAAGTCCTGTAATATTTCCCTGCAAGAAAAAGGTCCGTAACATAAATATTTGGATGGTGAAGCTTCCATTGGTGCTCCATGAGCTGATCGCGGACATGCGGGGCAACGGCAGCCATGGCGCGCGGCGGCTGGCCTTGCTCAAGCAAACTCTCTTCCCAATTAAGTTTTTGTGTCCCGTGTTTCTTTGAGCTATCTAGAGACTTTGATTTCCTTAACAGTTTGGTTCACGTGTTTGATGCAATGCACAAGAGGAACCATTGTGCTCAACGGTCTTTATTTTCTATGTGTGAATAGCCGAGGAGTACATCATGTACTCACTACAGTATATGCCATTAAGCTCCATAGTCCATTGCTGTAACGGATGTTCATATCAACTTACCATACAGTTTATGTTTCAGGTACAAAGTGTGTTGGCTCAAGAGCCACCAGAGTTATTCGCTTCTTAATATTTGGACAGTTGCATTCCGGAATATATGAGACATGCATTTGAATTAAGAGATGGAGGATCTGAATATACCTTGCAAAAGGTGCTCCATTAGGGGGAACTGCTAATTTTGATAATAAAATAGGTGCCATCAGATCAGTGTATTGTTAGCCAGAAAATCCTCGAGCTTATAATTTCTAGATATTTACGGATTCAGAACTTAAGAGTGGGCGGCACCAATGATACACCTGTTCATTGCGGTGTTCAACTTCACTACTAATTAGGACAAAGAGCTAGGTGATGATACCCATTGATGTTGAATGCTCGAGGTAAGTGTATTATTACCCTGCATTTTCGCTTGGTCATGTGGGTTATAATCAACTATGAAATTGTGCACAGTTCACTTATAACATATATGACCAAGCAAATAACATAAATGTTGTTGGGCTGCAAGCATCCTCCTTGTGCTGCGATGATGCATCATGCATTATGATTTTATAATATTCCTTTTACACCAATCTTCTGAAGTTAAACATGAATGCAGATATGGAGTATTTCTATGAGAGTTGTACAACGGCAAGCATTTTTTAGGTGGTTTAGGAACTTGTGTCAGAAGTTTCCTTTGTGGCGTTCAAGTTATAAAGTAAAATACCATTTGGTGGCTCACCTTTTTTTCACTTCTTGTATTAACCTAATTATGTCTCCTAATTTTTTGTAAAATAACATTATCACTAATATCCCTGCTAATTTTATAAGGTCACATAAATACAATATTTTAGTTGGACAGATTATGCAAAGTACATGATAATAAAACAGACCCATACTGATCTAATTGAGATTATGCACTGAAGGTTCTATCCTAAAATAGCGAAGGTTAATTTAAGATTTCTCAAGATGGCTAAGAATGACCTTCCTAGCTACTGTGAAGTAATGTGATGATCCCTTTGATTACGTTTTCTCTCTCTCTCTCTCTCTCTCTCTCTCTCTCTCTCTCTCTCTCTCTTGTGAACTTACACAATTGGAAAAACCAACCTATTTTCCCAAATTTCGAAAGCATTGAGCTTTTTTGTTTCTTTCTTTGTGTATACTTCTCTTATAGTTCTTATAATAAGCACTTGTTGTTAATATGCATATCATAATTAGATGCTTTTTGGTTGATAGTTTTATTAATAAAATTTTAAAACAAAGGGGTTTTAGTTGCTCAATATAATGGTTTGCAATGGTTTGGTGCTCAGTATAATTGTCTAGTATTAAATAAATAAAATAACATTACTTTCATCAATTTACCATCCTTTTAAAACACGTATTTATCATCAATTCTGAAATAGGTCAAATCAGTTAATGAGCGAGTACCAAAGTTTACAAAATGATTTGATAAACTGCCAATGAGATGTCAATGCGGTAAAATCAAGAACAAGTGTGGCTTACGATGGGCAAGAACAATGAGCAGCCATAAATTTCAAATAAGGAAAACCAAGATCAAACAAGTTAATGTGTGTGTTTTTGATTTCAATGCCAAGGGAGATATTTTAAGGCTGATTTATAATGTTTTAGAGCTGTCATTTTACTGTACAATATGATGTTTTCAGAGCCAGATTTTAGAGATCGGTCTTACAACTACAGTACACAGATTACACTTCATGCTCCCTTTTACTAATCCAAAATATTAAGTTCATTGTCCTTAAATTCTAAGAAACTTATTCCATATTTAACATCAATATTCCATGCCATCGTATATTTATCAGATTTGTTATCATTATACTGAAAAAGAGACGGGCGCGGCAACGCGCGCCATCGATGATCTAGTTGTCTTCAAGAGTCACCTTGAGGAGGTGATGAGCCGGTGCAAAAGGCCATCAAGAGGCGCCACCTTCACAGACATCCCCACGGCGCAAGGGGCACACTTTGCAACATTGCATCGGCAAACCCTTAGTTTTTGAGCAATCAAAGGGGCAAGGGCCGAAAAGGTGACCACCTAAATGCATTATATAAATCACCACAAAAAGTGGTATGTCTTCCAAGACCACTCCTAAGCCCGGGTGAGATAGTCACACCAACACATTGCGGCTATATGTGAAGTAGATTCTTTATAAATGTATGAGAATATAAAGTAGAGTGTGATAGCAAAGGAAGATGTGCACTGTGTCTTTCAAGTCATGGTCGCATCAAGGAGGGGTCGAGGCCTTCGTGAAGGGGACCCTCTCTCCCCGTTGCTTTTTGTCCTTGCCATTGACCCGCTGCACCACATCCGGGCCACGACGACTTCCCAAGGCCATCTTAAATCGTTCCGAGGTTGACTGGTAGGAGCTAGGACCCTACTGGGTCTAGGGCGTAGGTTGTAGGGGAAGGAGGGGCTAGACGTGGCGAAGCTCGCGGTCGCCGGCGGCAAGGCGCCTCGTGCGCGAGAGGGAGAGGCGGCGGTGGCGCAAGAGGCGGCTAGGGTTAGGTCTCCTGGCTCCCTAAGGAAAGCCGAGCAAATAATGATTGCTTTTTGCTTGATTAGATTGATACATCTCCTCTCCTTATATAGAGAGGTTTACTTGACTCTTAAGCAAATGATCCTAATAACGATAAGATAATTGGGCTAAGCCCCTAATAATAATAAGATAACTTGGGCCACAACCCACTGGGTTAAGCCCCTAATATGGCGGTCATAACACTTCTCCCCGCCTGCACAAACAGCTCGCCCTCGAGCTGTAAGGTGGGGAAGCGCTTGCTGAACTCCTCGAGGTGATCAACCAGCGTCAAAAACGTTCGCGACAGCTGGGGCGGCCAGGTCGGCGGTGACGGCGTCCTCCGGAATGTAGTCTGCAGCCTCCAAGTAGAAGAGTCGCGGGCAGACGTGGCCGGGCGTGTAGGGCTCGTCGCAGTTGAAGCACAACCTTGGCAGCAACGCTCGAGTAGCTCGACCGAGGTGAGCAGGCGGAACGGGTGCGTCGTGGTCGCAGCGAGGGGTGCCGCGGAAGCCTGAGAAGGCCAACCCTGTGCGGGAACCTCCAGCCAGGGTAGCGGCCCAGCGGCCCGGGACAGTGATGCCTGCTGGATGGCCACCGCACGGCGCTCGAACGCGCGGGCATAGTACATGGCCGTCTGGAGATCCTAGGGTCCCCGAAGCTCCACGTCCACGCGGATGTGATCCGGAAGTCCACCAACGAAGAGGTTGGCCCGCTACTGCACCGTCACGCCCGACGCATGGCATGCCAGGGCCTGGAAACGATCGGCAAAGTCCTGAACCGTGGAGGTGAAGGGAAGGCGGCCTAGCTCTGCCAGGCGGCTCCCGCGGATCGATGGCCCAAAACGAAGGAGGTAGAGCTCGCGGAAGTGCTCCCAAGGGGGCATGCTGCCCTCGACCTGCTCGAGGGTGTAGTACCAGGTCTGTGCCGCGCCGCGGAGGTGGTAGGAGGCGAGCCAGGTACGCTCCGAGGCGAGGGTGCGTTGCCCGCGAAAGAACTGCTCGGACTGGTTGAGCCAGTTGAGGGGGTCCTCTGTGCTGTCATATGTGGCGAAGTATAGTTTGGCAAACCGCGGCGGTGTCTGAGTTGGAGCGCCGTGGCCGACTGGCTTGGAGGTGCGAAGCAGCAAGGAGTGGGGCGCCTGATCAGCATGACCGCGGCCCGAGAAGTGCCCCGCTGAGCCGGAGGGGTCGCCGAACTGAAGAGTGGGTGCTGGCGGTTCTCCTGCCGATGTGTAGACGGGTGGCGGCGATGTTCCGGTCAGCCAGGCCGGTATGGGGGACGGCGACAGTGGGAAGCGCACGTGCTGGATCAGGACGCCGGTCTGCGTGGGTGACCCGGGCCCCGTGCTGGGCGGTGGCGGGGCCGGCAGCTGCGGCTGTGGCGGCACGGACCCGGGTGGTGTGGTCGGTGCAGCGAGGGTCGGGGCCGGCCACTGTGGCCAAGGAGGCATGGCAGTGGCCATCGATGGGCCTGGCAGCTGGAGCTGCGGCTGCCCGGACCCGGGAGGCGTCGGGGGCGCTGCGATCACCGGGGTCGGCCACTATGGCCAGTGGGGGGCGACGGTGGGTGGCGGCTGACCGGGCCAGTGGTGGTGTAGAGGCCCGATCGGCCCGGTGGGGGCCGCGTACCAGGGCAGCGCGAACGGACCGGTCGTGGCGGCCGGCGGCAGGGCGGCGGCTACCCGTAAGGCCCGGGGAGGTAGAGGTGGATGCCCTGGACGGCGATGACTAGGTCATTAAGGATGCCGGCGATCTCCGCCGGGGAGTAGATGGTGGC